>NC_134355.1:31686087-31943587 GCF_048569485.1 Anomaloglossus baeobatrachus | reverse complement strand
ATCCACAGTCTATGCTTTTTCTTTTTTTTTTTTTTTTATAAATAAATGTCTCTTTTTTTATTTTAAAGTTCCATGTTTCGTGGAAATTATTCCCGCTACGAGACGGTCACATTTTTTTTTCTTTGGAAGGAAGATATTCCGTTTCTCTAAGCAAAGCGACAACTGTTTAAGTGCCCAGTAAATAAAGGATTGCGGTGCAAGACGACTGTTTTAATTTCATGTTAACATTCCGGGTCTTTGCTTAATCATTTTAAAAGATGAGTAAAAAATACACGTAAAAATAATATCATCAACCCTAAATAATGCATCATGTGACCTAAAAAAAAATAAAGAGATTGCCCATTTTTCTTCTTAGCAAATCACCTCTACTATCCTCTAAAGTTTAAGGAACTCCTGATATGTTGCACATGTGGTTGTAGTTTTAATTCTCAGCACCCATATTTTATATAAGGAAGGAGCCAAACTCATAATTGGCAACTCTTGCATCCACTGTTTTAGGCTATAGATGCTAAATTTATATATATTTTTTACCTACCCTTTACCTACCCCTTTTTTTTAAAGCCGCACTCTGTTCCTTGTTCCGTAATTCATATCTCTAAGCTATGGTTCCCCCAGTAGTTATCCATATATTATAATATGATGCCCATAGTCCTCCATATATTATATTACACTCGTAATAGGCCTCTATATAGTATAATGCACTTTGTATAGTCCTCCATGTATTATAATACATTCCTTATAGTCCTCCATATAGTATAATGCCCCCATAGTCCTTCATATACTATAATACACTCTCCACAGTCCTCCATGTATTATAATGCACCCCCATAGTCCTGCATATACTTTAGTGCACCCCATAGTCCTCCATACAGTATTATGTAGTCCCAATATAATATCATGTAGCCCCATATAGTATTATGTAGCCCCAATATAGTATAATGTAGCCCCCATATAGTATTATGCAGCACACATAGACCTACAGGTATTATAATCCACCCCATAGTCCTCCATATATTATAATACACTCCCCATAGTCCTCCATGTATTATAATGCACCCCATAGTCCTCCATATATTATAATACACTCCCCATAGTCCTCCATGTATTATAATGTACCCCCCATAGTTCTGCATATAGTTTAATGCACCCCCATAGTCCTCCATACAGTCTTATGTAGCCCCCATATAATATCATGTAACCCCCACATAGTATTATGTAGCCCCCATATAGTATCATGTTGCCTTTGGTTCATGTCCTTGGGGCCCCTGAACTCCCGGACCCGGTTGTGATGGCGACCCCTGTGACTGCAATTGTGACAGAGAGAGAAAGAAAGAGAGAGAAGATAGAGAAAAGAGAGAGAGAAAAGAGAGAGAAAAGAGAGAGAGAAAAGAGAGAAAAGAGAGAGAGGGAAAAAGAGAAAAAGAGAGACTGAGAAAAAGAGAGAGAGAAAAAGAGAGAGAGGGGGGAGAGAGGGAAAAAGAGAAAAAGAGAGAGAGAGAAGAGAGAGGGAGGGGAAAAGAGAGACTGAGAAAAAGAGAGAGAGAGAAAAAAGAGTGAGAGAGAGAAAAAGAGGAGAGAGAGCGAGAGAGCGAGAGAGAGAGAGAAAAAGAGGAGAGAGAGGGAGAGAGAGAGAGAGAGAGGAGAGAGAGAGAAAGAGGGAGAGAGAGAGAGAGAAAGAGAGAGAGGAGAGAGGGAGAGAGAGAGCGAGAGAGAGAGGAGAGAGAGAGGAGAGAGCAATGCAGCCTCATTCTGTGAACTGCTCCGATTTTAGAGGTGTGGCTCCCGCCTCACAGCTGATGTCCGACTCCTCCCCTCAGTGCATAATTAAATTAGATTATAATTATAAATAAATAATAATTATAATTTAAAAATAAATTAAAATTTTTACCGGGACGGCCGGGACTTGAACTCGTGAACTAATTCTTCTTAGGTGAGAGCTCTAACCATTGAGCCACTGTCTCTATTGAGCAACATAGGCAGATTTGGAGATCTTGACGTCTGCATTGCAGAGTGAAGTCTGGTAACAGCGTGGCTCACTTCATCTTCATGTAGCAGAGCTGACAGTGTCGTGTGGATTACTTCGGACCTGGATTGTTGTTTGGGGATTAATAAAGAGGTAAATGAGGTGTTTTTTGTCTTTTATTCCAAATAAAGGATTTTTCGCTGTGTGTGTTTATTTACTTTCACTTACAGTTTAATCAGAGAAGGTGTCTCGGGGAGACGCCTGCCATGATTAATTCCTTATTACCCCGATTGCCACCGCACCAGGGCAATTCGGGATGAGCTGGGTAGAGTCCCGGTACTGCCGCATCTAATGGATGCGGCAATTCTAGGTGGCTGCTAGCTGACATTGCTAGGGTTGTGGGCTCCCCATAATGTGGCGCTCCCCATCCTGACAATACCAGCCTCCAGCCGTGTGGCTTTATCCTGGCTGGTATCAAATATGGGGGGAACTGCAGGTTTTTTTTATTATTTATTTATTTTACTGCACGATATAGACCCGCCCGCCGGCAGCTGTGATTGGTTGCATTGAGACAGCTGTCACTCATCGTGGGGGCGTGTCTGACTGCAACCAATCATGGGCGCCGGTGGGCGGGTAAAGCACGGAATAAATTAATTGAATAATGAAGCGGCAGCCATTTTCAAAGGAGGAAATGCCGCTGGAGATTTGTGACAGCCGTGCAGCGAGATGCCCGTGATCGGTGAGTATAAAAGAGAGAGGGATTGTGCTGGGGATGCAGGACGCATGCAGATACGAAAGGTGCGCACATACTTACTGTGAAAAGCCACGCTTTTGGTGATTGACCCGTTCTTGAACGTAACTCAAACTGCCAAACTTTTAGCAAATCGTTCGAGTTCATCGAACGACTCGAACACCCCCTAAAATCACTCGAACATGAAATTGGCGAACCTCGAACATCGGTCATCTCTAGCCCTGACCATAACTTCTCTGCCAACCTCAATGGAGTGGACCTAAAGTGAACACCAGGAAGTGAAAGCCATAGGCCATTTACCACTCATCCCCTTCTTGATACCTTTTGTTCATTTTCAGTTTTGGCAAGACAAGAAGGAGATAGACCCAAACGTTTTCTGTTTAGGGGTGACGGTAAACATTTACTTGGTTTCCATTGAGTAACCACCCTGATATCTAATAGGGATGGATCACTGGTCACCCAGTGTCCATTATATAAAAAAGGTTGCATGTTAAGTGGTTGATTACCTGGTAGAGGAGATTGGTATCTAGTAGGGCGGCTACTGATATGTTATAATTCTAGCACAAGTAGCACCAGTTCCAGTGGATTTGGTCCTTCGTGAATGTGTAAGCCCAATAGTCCAGTAATAAAAATTCAATGATGGTTCTTAAGGCCCTGTTACACGCTACGATATATCGGGCGATATGTCGTCGAGGTCACGGATTCCGTGATGCACATCCGGCATCGTTTGACATATCGTAGTGTGTGACAGCTACGAGCAACTGTTAACGAGCAAAAATACTCACCTTATTGTTGCCCGTTGACACGTCTTTCATTTTCAAAATATCGGTCAAATTCCTGGATGCAGGTTGTTCGTCGTTCCTGAGGCAGCACACATCGCTCCGCGTGACACCTCGGGAACGACGAACACAGCTTACCTGTGTCCCGCTGGCAATGAGGAAGGAAGGAGGTGGGCAGGATGTTACGTCCCGCTCATCTCTGCCCCTCCGCTTCTATTAGGCGGCCGCTGTGTGACGTCGCTGTGACGCCGAACGTCCCTCCCCCTTCAGGAAGAGGATGTTTGCTGCCCACAGTGATGTCGTTCGGGAGGTAAGTACGTGTGACAGGGGTGACCGACTTTGTGCGACACGGGCAACAAATTGCCCGTGACGCACAAACGATGGGGGCGGGTGCGATCGCACATGCGATCGCACTATAAATCGACGCGCGTAATGGGGCCTTTAGGCTACTGGTACAGATTGGGAATGGGAATTAAAGGCCACAAAAGAACATATGGATAATAACTGCGCATAAATTCCCATGGTTTACATACTTTTGACCATATTGCATGGATAAGAGGAAAATGTATAAGAGGACTTGCAGTAGCAAGTCATGAAGAACACTATGACCTACTCGGGATCCTTCTGTTTTTGTTGCATTTGTTGATTTATCCAGTTTCCTACTGTGCGGACACTTCAATCCCACTGTAATGTAAGCCGGGCCTGCAGCCCTCTGGCCCCCTCCCGGCTCACAGATACTTCTAACTTCACCACGATGACAGATATCTTCGGTTTGTCCTCATTTAACAAGTGGAACAGAAATAAGGAGCAGGAGGGTCGGCCAGGCAGATGTTTCCAGCCACGAGGAAATGTTTGACATCTTTATGTTGCACGAAGACATATTTTTTTATTGTTTTCATTGCCAATCCATTTACAAATGAATGTTAATTACGGAGAAGGTCATTAAACACTTCCCGCAACTGAGGAGAGCAGAAGGGGTGAAAACAATTACCCAAAATATTCCTCATATTTACATTTACTTTTTTTAATTTTCTTTTTAAATTCCGAATTTTCAAATTTTTCACAATTTAATTTGATAATGAGGCCGGATATTACTACCAATACTACTAATAATATAATAACTAAATATGTTGAAGAAAAATATACGATAGTAAAAAAATAGCATAATAATAAAAAAAATAAAAATATATATAAATATATATTATATATGTATATACAATAATAAAAAAATACAGCATTAATTGGATTTCAGCTATATAGAAAAGTGTAGAAGACTCATCATAAGAGGAAAGAACAATAAGAAAAAAAACCAACAAAAAGTTAAAAAAAATCAACTCCTATAGCATTAGCTTTTTTAATCAGGCTGTTGGTGGTTTCACCACTGTTTTTTCCTTCTGGTTTCAAGAAATTCTCTATTATTTAGCAGTTTTGTTTGCAAGTGAGTTTGTATTTGCTTACTTATGACTATATTTTACAGTCATGGCCAAAAGTGTTGGCACCTTTGAAATTATTCCTGGAAAGAAAGTATTTCTCACCGAAATAATTGCAATTACACTTTTTGTTATACACACTTTGTGTGTATTGGAACAACAAAAATAGCTAGAAAAAAATTGCAAATTTGACATATTTCACACAAACCCCCCCAAAATGGGTTGGACAAAATTGTTGGAAACTTTCCAAAATTGTAGATAAACTTTGTTTCAAGCATGTGATGCTCGGTCAAACTCACCTGTGGCAAGTAACAGGATATGGGCAATATGAAAATCACACCTGAAATCAGATAAAAAAGGGAGAAGTTGGCTAAATCTTTGTATTGTTTGTCTGTGGGCGACACTAAGCATGGAGAACAGAAAGAGAGAACTGTCTGAGGCCTTAAGAACCATAATTATTAAAAAATATCAAGAATCTCAAGGTTACAAGTCCGTTTTTAGAGATCTTGATGTTCCTTTATCCACATAGTCAAGAAGTTTACAGCCCATGAGACTGTAGCTAATATCCATGGACGTGTATGGCAGAGAAAAATGATGAAAGGTTGCAACTCAGGCAAGTCCGGAAGATGGATAAACCGTAATCAAGTTTCAAAGAAATTCAAGCTGTCCTGCAGGCTCAGGGGGCATCAGTGTCAGCGCGAACTATCCATCCTCAATTGAATGATATGAAACGGTATGTAGGAGACTCAGGAGGATCCCACTGCTGACACAAAGACATAAAAAAGCCAGACTGCAGCTTGCCAAAATGTATGTGGGTAACCAAAATCCTTCTGTGGAAGTGCCTTGTGGACAGATGAGACCAAGATCAAGCTTTTTGGTAAAGCACCTTATTCTATTGTTTACCTAAAAACAGAATGAGGCCTAAAAAGAACACAGGACCTACAGTCACATATGGTGGAGGTTCAGAGATGTTTTGGGGTTGTTTTGCTGCCTCTGGCACTGGGGGCCTTGACTGTGGGCAAGACATCATGAAATCTGAAAATTACACAAAGATTTTGAGTGGCAATGTAATCCCCAATGTCAGAAAGCTGGGTTTATGAACAAAGTCATGGGTCTTCTAGCAGGACAATGACCCCAAACACTTCAGGAAGCCCCCAGAAATGGATGGAAACAAAGCACTGGAGAGATCTGAAGTGGCAGCAATGAGTCCGGATCTAAATCCCATTGACACCTGCAAAGAGATCTTAAAAATGTTGTTGGGAGAAGAGAAAACGCCTTCAGATATGAGAGACCTGGAGCAGTTTATAAAGAAGAATCTGAAATTCCAGGTGAGAGGAGGAAGAAGCTTGTGGACGGTTATAGGAAGCAATTGATTGCAGTTATTTACCAAAGGGTGTGAAACCAATTATTAAGCTTAGGGTGCCAACAATTTTGTCTAGTCCATTTTTGGGGTTTTGTTTTACATTAAGTCCAATTTTAAATTTTTTTTCTCTGTTTTCTTTGTGTTGTTTCAATACACACAAAGGAAAAAAGCATTTGTATAACAAAATGTGTAATTCTAATAATTTTCTGGGAGAAATACTTCATTTTCTGGAGCAATTTCAAGGGTGCCAACACTTTTGGCCATGACTGTAAAAATGAACTTCTCATATTGGGCAGAGACTTCATTTTTGGGGGGCACAAATTGGTCTGTATTGTAAGGGTTGAGGCTCCTTTTAATCTAATATATATTATCTTATTTTGACTTATTAAAATGTTATATAAAAGGATTCCAACATAAAGTGGCAAAATAATGATCGTTGGAGTGTTAGGGTCAATTACCCCATTATTTGTTAAACTATTGAACAAGTCTTGGGTGTGACGGGGGGTTTGCCCAAATATATTATGCAATGGTATTTTGAAAAACTAAAAACACAATTGAAAATAATCCTGAAAACGAAAAATATCATCAAGGAATCGGTCCCTCCTATCAAGCTACTAAACAATACATTTTATATGAAGTTTATGAAAAATGTGTCCTTTTTTAGGGGAAATTGCCTTGGTTAGGGTGTTTATCTACAGAACAATGGTGGAATATTTTTTCCATATGCAGTGGTAAGCCAGATTGCTTGATGTCCGCTAAACAAAAAATTAGCTTGGCAACAGCAACCGATTCATTGACGATTTGTTTGTATTTTTCAGGACAGTTTTCAAGTGATTTGTAACACTAGTTTATAGAATCCCATTACCTAAACTATAACACAGACTCACAATCTCAATGTCTGAGGTCCTGGAATTTTTATCTGCATTTCTGGTATTCTGGAGGATTTCTGTACACTGATCCTATAGGTCTGTTTAGGGTTACTCCCCATATATCTATAATCCTATGTTTATACACACACACAAAGTTATATCCTAAGATCTGCATCTAATGAGTTCATCTGTTAAACTTTGTGGGAAGAAAAAAGGGGAAAAAAATCAGCAGATGTCTACAGACCTCTACACGTATAATAGGAGGCAGCGCTATGTTATTTGGGCCCATGTGTCAGTTGTTGCTAATGTGGAGTGTGAAATTTGCTCCACATATGGAGACATAATGAGTTCCTCTAATGACTGTGGCAAAAGTTTCAATTCCCACAAATGCCAATGACTTGGTTTAGATGCACATTTGGCTCAACTAAACATGGCTGAGGTTCACCTGGTCATAATATATTTTTGTCCAATCGAAGACATAAATTGAAGTTTTGGGGCTAGAAAGCAAAAACTGTAACCAGACCCCTTATTCCCATAATACTGGAGCAGATTATTATTATTATTTATTGTTATAGCGCCATTTATTCCATGGCACTTTACAAGTGAAAGAGGGTATACGTACAACAATCATTAACAGTACAAAACAGACTGGTACAGGAGGAGAGAGGACCCTGCCCGTGAGGGCCCACAGTCTACAGGGAATGGGTGATGGTACAATAGATGAGGACAGAGCTGGTTGCGCAGTGGTCTACTGGACTGAGGGTTATTGTAGGTTGTAGGCTTGCTGGAAGAGATGGGTCTTCAGGTTCCTCTTGAAGCTTTCCACGGTAGGGGAGAGTCTGAAATGCTGAGGTAGAGCATTCCAGAGTATGGAGGAGGCATGGGAGAAATCTTGTATGCGATTGTGGGAAGAGGAGATAAGAGGGGAGTAGAGAAGGAGATCTTGTGAGGATCTGAGGTTGCGTGCAGGTAGGTATCGGGAGACTAGGTCACAGATGTAAGAAGGAGACAGGTTGTGGATGGCTTTGTATGTCAAGATTCCACTCATTCCAGTACTTGGGTGTGATTGTTACCTCTGCACCCCCAACAACCATGCTTACCAAAGTTCTGCAGCTAATGGGTCAGTGTCATCACTAACCAGAACAGAACACGGCACTTATGTAGGTGGTGCACAAGTAGGATTCAATGCCGTAGGTAATGATAAAGAAGCCTTGGCACTCAAAACTTGAAGTATGAAAGAAGGTGAATTTTATTACCAGGCACTAACCAGCATAAACTTTTCAGTTCATAGCGGACCTACCTCAGTGTGCAGTGTTGGTAATTGGAGGCGTATCTTGGGAGAAGTCAGCTCTCCAGTAGAACTTGCGGTGTCCACCACTAAAGTAAGTCCACCGCATTCTCCCTTTAGTGGTGAACACCGCAAGTCTTACTGGAGTGTCCACTTCTCCCAGGATACTCCTCCACTTATCCACCACTGCACATTGAGGAAGGTACATTATGGACCGAAATGTTTGTGTTGGTTAGTGTCTCGGAATAAAATTCCGCTTCTTTCTTAATTCAGGTTTTGAGTGCCAAGACTTCTTTATCAGTGTCATTGCTAAGACATGGCATCAAGGATGCATGCCCTATCCTTTCTTTCTTAACTGTACCGGTATCCTCTCCTCCACCAGTGCCTTATGCTGACAGAGGTAACTTCCGCAAGAGTGCTGCAGGTGCTCCAAAGATCCTGAGTGACCAGAAGAAAAAAAATTAAAGCTCACAAACGCCCCACATCTTATTATGAAAAGGAATGCCTCAACTGTGGGCCGGGCGTTAGCTCTTAGGGACAAACCCCTCCATTGCTACCCTTGGAAGACACTGACTTTGACTAATGCCACATTCCCGAGGTTTATTGAGTATACCACACAAATGAAATACTGTACTGCGGTACATTTTCAAAAATTGTATTGCAGTCATTGACAGGGCAAAAAACTCTTGTGTCAGGCACAGGAGGTCAAACTGAGGACTTGTGTCAACTCCTATAGCCAAGTATCCAAAGACTTATCTTCTGCAGGTGTTAGGTTTCCTTAAGGATTGAAAGACAATGTCTACACGGGGAGGAAATAGATCTCAAAGACACAATGGGATATGGACCTTCCAGTGGGAAGGAAATCTCACTCATTTCATACTTCACAAAAGCAATCGCCGCCTGCCTTTTATCACTTCACTGTCATATTGATGGGACAGGCAAAAGTGGTGGCAACCATAAACCTACTGCCAAGAAGAGAACATATGACCAAGGCAAACAATGCACAAAAGTAATGATACTGACCTGTAGGGATTATCTAATAACATGGATTAATTATTTGTACTATAGTACTGTAGTTATATTCCTCTATAAATGGGGCAGTATTATAGTATACTCTTGTATAAAGGGAACAGTATTATAGTATTTATATTCTGGTACATAGGGACAGTATTATAGTAGTTATATTCTTGTACATAGGGGCAGTATTATAGTAGTTATATTCTTGTACATAGGGACAGTATTATAGTAGTTATATTCTTGTACATAAGGGCAGTATTATAGTAGTTATATTCTTGTACATAAGGGCAGTATTATAGTAGTTATATTCTTGTAGATAGGAGCAGTATTATAGTAGTTATATTCTTGTACGTAGGGGCAGTATTATAGTAGTTATATTCTTGTACATATAGGGCAGTATTATAGTATTTATATTCTTTTACATAGGGGGCAGTATTATAGTAGTTATATTATTGTACATAGGGGCAGTATTATAGTAGTTATATTTTTGTACATAGGAGCAGCATTATAGTAGTTATATTCTTGTACATAGGGGCAGTATTATAGTAGCTATATTCTTGTACATAGGGGCAGTATTATAGTAGTTATATTTTTGTACATAGAGGGCAGTATTATAGTAGTTATATTCTTGTACATAGGGGGCAGTATTATAGTAGTTATGTTCTTGTATATAGGAGGCAGTATTATAGTAGTTATATTCTTGTATATAGGAGGCAGTATTATAGTAGTTATATTCTTGTACATTGGGGCAGTAGTGTGGTAGTTATATTCTTATACATAGGGGCAGTAGTTTAGTAGTTATATTCTTGTACATAGGGAGCAGTATTATAGTAGCTATATTCGTGTACATAGGGGCAGTAGTATAGTAGTTATATTCTTGTACATAGGGAGCAATATTATAGTAGTTATATTCTTGTACATAGGGGGCAGTATTATAGTAGTTATATTCCTGTACATAGCAGCAGAATTATAGTAGTTATATTCTTGTACATAGGGGGCAATATTATAGTAGTTATATTCTTGTACATAGGGGGCAGTATTGTAGTAGTTATATTCTTGTACATAGGGGCAGTATTATAGTAGTTATATTCTTGTACACAGGAGCAGTATTATAGTAATTATAGTCTTGTACATAGGGGCAGTATTATAGTAGTTATATTCTTGTACATAGGGGACAGAATTATAGTAGTTATAGTCTTGTACATAGGAGCAGTATTATAGTAGTTATATTCTTGTACACAGGGGACAGTATTATAGTAGTTATATTCTTGTACATAGGAGCAGTATTATAGTAGTTATATTCTTGTACATAAGGGGCAGTAATATAGCAACAATATTATTGTAAATAGGGAGCAGTATAATACTGGTTAATTTACATCATGACCCAGCTCTTCAAGACTTTTTCTTAAAAGCAGATCTGCCCAGAAATGTTCTGATATTGTACAAGGGTAAAAGTATATAACTTAAATAGACAAATATAATCTATAAGAATTGAATAACAGTTAAATTTAATTGCTGAGAATTTGACAAAAATAAATGTATATTTATTGATTATTTGTAAAAAGTGTCTCCCAATGGTGATAACAGCTGCACCCATTCTCCCCTCAGTTACACTCTGCATCATGTATCGCCCTCACAATGAGACACTGGTGACTGAGCGTAGAGTCGGACTTGGAGGTTTTATAGACAGTGAGAAATCATAGACACCTATTCATAGTATATAAAATAATAAAATTATGGACAATAAAATCTGCACTCTTCCTCTGTTCCATTTCCGTTTTATTCAGACTTCATTTTATGGGTTTGGATTTCTTCTGGAAAATAAATTCAAATTGTAATAAACCATTTTTTTTGTTTTAAAGAATGCTTGTTTTATAATGAAGTTTGGAAAATAGTGATGAGCGAGTAGTAAAATGCTCGAGTATAATGAAAGTCAATAGGAAACTCAAGCATTTTTCTGGAAGACCCTAACAAGAGGGCTGGGGGGCTGGAAAATGGCTGAAATCTGAACTTTGAACCTCACAAAGCCTATGCGGGCAATGCAAGAACTGCCACAAATTAGAAGGAACAGAGACTCTGATACACCCTGTGTTCTACATAAAGGACGGCCTCATATATATTCTGTTAAAATTGTTAGGTAGTGGGACTCCGAAACTCATAAAGCCAATGAAATAAGTGCAGGGGCTGCAAAAAATTAAAAGGAGGGACTGCAATAGCCCCTGGAAGACATGTAGGGGAGGGCCTCATAATATATTATTTTACGATTGTTAAAAGATTGTGAGTTTTAAATTGTAAATATATTGTACAAAGAGACATAATCTGTCCCTGAATGCATGGAAAGAAGCCATCATTTTGTGGACTGTGGAAGAGATTTATGTGACCAGAAAGAACGCTCATATTCATCAGATGATACTCATACAAGATAATGAGAAACATAAGAAGATGGCAAAAATCAAGAAAATTACTTGAATGAAGATAAAGCTGTTGGGGTGGCTAGTTAAGACTATGGAAATAGTAAAGCTCATACCACCATTTCTGTATTAAAAATTGAAGAAACAAGGTTGCATTCACTTTAACCAGTGAAGAGTAGAAGGTCACAGCTGTTCAGTTAAAGGTAGTGACCGGCAGCATCGACCTATGGAAGAGGCGGACCTTCTCCCGCAGGAAGTGCATTGTGAATCCATTGCCGTTTTCTCAGAGTCTGGTGTCCAGAGAATTTTAAAACCGGCGGGACTCCAACACTGCTAAAGTGTATGTACTATGTGCAAGGTCTGCCAAAGATGAGAAGGAGGCACTACGACACACAGTGGCCACAGAATTTTTTTTTTTACCATTTGGAAGGAGTGGGATGCCTAAACTGATAAAGCCTATGCACTAAGTGCAAGGGCTGAAAAATATTTATCTATGGTGGGTAATCATGTATTGTATATACACAGTATGTATATATATATATATATATATATATATATATGTATATATATATATATGTATATATATATATATGTATATATATATATGTATGTATGTATGTATGTGTATATATATATATATACTAGAAGGTGGCCCGATTCTAACGCATCGGATATTCTAGAATTTATGTATTGTGTAGTTAATGTATGATTTTTGTTATACAGTGCCTACAAGTAGTATTCAACCCCCTGCAGATTTAGCAGGTTTGATAAGATGCAAATAAGTTAGAGCCTGCAAACTTCAAACAAGAGCAGGATTTATTAACAGATGCATAAATCTTACAAACCAACAAGTTATGTTGCTCAGTTAAATTTTAATACATTTTCAACATAAAAGTGTGGGTCAATTATTATTCAACCCCTAGGTTTAATATTTTGTGGATTAACCCTTGTTTGCAATTACAGCTAATAATCGTCTTTTATAAGACCTGATCAGGCCGGCACAGGTCTCTGGAGTTATCTTGGCCCACTCCTCCATGCAGATCTTCTCCAAGTTATCTAGGTTCTTTGGGTGTCTCATGTGGACTTTAATCTTGAGCTCCTTCCACAAGTTTTCAATTGGGTTAAGGTCAGGAGACTGACTAGGCCACTGCAACACCTTGATTTTTTCCCTCTTGAACCAGGCCTTGGTTTTCTTGGCTGTGTGTTTTGGGTCGTTGTCTTGTTGAAAGATGAAATGACGACCCATCTTAAGATCCTTGATGGAGGAGCGGAGGTTCTTGGCCAAAATCTCCAGGTAGGCCGTGCTATCCATCTTCCCATGGATGCGGACCAGATGGCCAGGCCCCTTGGCTGAGAAACAGCCCCACAGCATGATGCTGCCACCACCATGCTTGACTGTAGGGATGGTATTCTTGGGGTCGTATGCAATGCCATCCAGTCTCCAAACGTCACGTGTGTGGTTGGCACCAAAGATCTCGATCTTGGTCTCATCAGACCAGAGAACCTTGAACCAGTCTGTCTCAGAGTCATCCAAGTGATCATGAGCAAACTGTAGACGAGCCTTGACATGACGCTTTGAAAGTAAAGGTACCTTACGGGCTCGTCTGGAATGGAGACCATTGCGGTGGAGTACGTTACTTATGGTATTGACTGAAACCAATCTCCCCACTGTCATGAGATCTTCCCGGATCTCCTTCCTTGTTGTCCTTGGGTTAGCCTTGACTCTTCGGACAAGCCTGGCCTCGGCACGGGTGGAAACTTTCAAAGGCTGTCCAGGCCGTGGAAGGCTAACAGTAGTTCCATAAGCCTTCCACTTCCGGATGATGCTCCCAACAGTGGAGACAGGTAGGCCCAACTCCTTGGAAAGGGTTTTGTACCCCTTGCCAGCCTTGTGACCCTCCACGATCTTGTCTCTGATGGCCTTGGAATGCTCCTTTTTCTTTCCCATGTTGACCAGGTATGAGTGCTGTTCACAAGTTTGGGGAGGGTCTTAATTAGTCAGAAAAGGCTGGAAAAAGAGATAATTAATCCAAACATGTGAAGCTCATTGTTCTTTGTGCCTGAAATACTTCTTAATACTTTAGGAAAACCAAACAGAATTCTGGTGGTTTGAGGGGTTGATTAATAAATGACCCTCTGAATAAACTTTTCACAATTTAAAAAAAAAAAAAAAAAAAAAAAAAGAAATAACATTCTTTTTTGCTGCAGTGCATTTCACACTTCCAGGCTGATCTACAGTCCAAATGTCACAATGCCAAGTTAATTCCGAATGTGTAAACCTGCTAAATCTGCAGGGGGTTGAATACTACTTGTAGGCACTGTATATGTGTATATATATATATATATATATATATATATGTTGTTGTGTGTAGTTGCCAGTGTTTGTGTAGGGCGCTGTAAATGTTCTGGGTGTTGTCTGGGTGGGGGGTGTGAGAGTGGTGTTGTAAGTGTGTTGCGTTGTGTGTGTTGCGTTGTTTGTGGAGCGCTGTGTGTCTGCAGCGTTCTGTGTGTGTGGTGCTGTGTGTGTTGTGCAGTTTGTGTGGGTGTGGAGTGCGTGTGTGTGTTTTGGGGGGAGGTATGTTTTGTGCAGTGTGTGTGTTGCGCGGTATGTGCGTATATGTATGTGTTGGGTGTTGTGTGTGTGCGGCGTTGTCTGTGTGTGTGTGTGGGTGTCTGTGTAGGGCGGTGTTTGTGGTTCCCAGTGTGTGTATGGTGTGTTGTGCGGTGCGTGTGTGACGGTGTGTGTTTTGGGGGGAGGTGTGCACCCCTCATCGTGCTCCATCCCCCATGCTGTGCACCCCTCATCGTGCTCCATCCCCCATACTGTGCACCCCCCATCGTGCTCCATGCTCCATCCCCCATGCTGCGCACCCCCCATCGTGCTCCATCCTCCATGCTGCGCACCCCCCATTGTGCTCCATCCCCCATGCTGCGCACCCCTCATCGTGCTCCATCCTCCATGCTGCATACCCCCCATTGTGCTCCATCCTCCATGCTGCGCACCCCCCATCGTGCTCCATCCCCCATGCTGCGCACCCCTCATCGTGCTCCATCCCCCATGCTGCGCACCCCCCATCATGCTCCATCTCCCATGCTGCACACACCCCATCGTGCTCCATCACACATGCTGCGCACCCCCCATCATGCTCCATCTCCCATGCTGCGCACCCACCATCATGCTCCATCCCCCATGCTGTGCACCCCTCATCGTGCTCCATCCCCCATACTGTGCACCCCCCATCGTGCTCCATCCTCCATCCCCCATGCTGCGCACCCCCCATCGTGCTCCATCCTCCATGCTGCGCACCCCCCATCGTGCTCCATCTCCCATGCTGCGCACCCCTCATCGTGCTCCATCTCTCATGCTGCGCACCCCTCATTGTGCTCCATTCCCCATGCTGCGCACCCCCCATCGTGCTCCATCCCCCATGCTGCGCACCCCCCATCATGCTCCATCCCCCATGCTGCACACCCCCCATCGTGCTCCATCCTCCATGCTGCATACCCCCCATTGTGCTCCATCCTCCATGCTGCGCACCCCCCATCGTGCTCCATCCCCCATGCTGCGCACCCCCCATCATGCTCCATCCCCCATGCTGCACACCCCCCATCGTGCTCCATCCTCCATGCTGCATACCCCCCATTGTGCTCCATCCTCCATGCTGCGCACCCCCCATCGTGCTCCATCCCCCATGCTGCGCACCCCCCATCATGCTCCATCTCCCATGCTGCACACCCCCCATCGTGCTCCATCCCACATGCTGCGCACCCCCCCATCATGCTCCATCTCCCATGCTGCGCACCCCCCATCGTGCTCCATCCTCCATGCTGCACACCCCCCATTGTGCTCTATCCTCCATGCTGCACCCCCCCATCGTGCTCCATCCCCCATGCTGGGGCCGACCGTGGCAACGTGTGCCGGGGGTGGGGCTGAGCGGGCGAGGCGTCACCGTATGCCGGCTCCCTGCACATGTGAACCGGGAGCCGGTGTATTCTGGTAACCATGATACACATCGGGTAACTAAGGGAAGCGCTTCCTATAGTTACGCGATGTGTATCATGGTTACCTGCGTACACCGGCTCCGTCACGATCCCAGCATCGCAAGGTTATGTCCGCCGGGGGCGGGGCCGAGTGTGCCAACGTGTGGCGGGGGCGAGCGGGTGAGGCGTCAGCGTATGCCGGCTCCCTGCACATGTGTACCGGGAGCCGGTGTACGCTGGAGCGGGCGATGCGTGCGGAGGGCCGGGGCAAGCCGCTAATCCATGCGGGGGGTGTGGCCAGGCCGAGGCGAGCGGCCAATCCGTGAGGGGGCGGGGCCAGGCCGAGCCCAGCAGCCAATCCGAAAGTTGTCACTGTAACGACACTGTCTCGGTGACACAATTTTGGAGGAAGACAGACAGACAGACAGAATAAGGCAATTATATATATAGATATGTGTGTATATATATATGTATGTATATATATATATGTATATGTAGTGCATATATACATATATATGTATGTATATATATATAATACACATATATATATATATATATATACATATATATATATATATATGTATGTGTATATATATATATATATATATATATATATATATATACAGTACAGGCCAAAAGTTTGGACATACATTCTCATTCAAAGAGTTTTCTTTATTTTCATGACTCTGAAAATTGTAGATTCACATTGAAGGCATCAAAACTATGAATGAACACATGTGGAATGAAATACTTAACAAAAAAGTGTGAAACAACTGACAATATGTCTTATATTCTAGGTTCTTCAAAGTAGCCACTTTTTGGTTTGATTACTGCTTTGCACACTCTTGGCATTCTCTTGATGAGCTTCAAGAGGTAGTTACCGGAAATGGTCTTCCAACAGTCTTGAAGGAGTTCCCAGAGATGCTTAGCACTTGTTGGCCCTTTTGCCTTCACTCTGCGGTCCAGCTCACCCCAAACCATCTCGATTGGGTTCAGGTCTGGTGACTGTGGAGGCCAGGTCATCTGGCGTAGCACCCCATCACTCTCCTTCTTAGTCAGATAGCCCTTACACAGCCTGGAGGTGTGTTTGGGGTCATTGTCCTGTTGAAAAATAAATGATGGTCCAACTAAATGCAAACCGGATGGAATAGCATGCCGCTGCAAGATGCTGTGGTAGCCATGCTTGTTCAGTATGCCTTCACTTTTGAATAAATCCCCAACAGTGTCACCAGGAAAGCCCCCCCACTCATCATACCTCCTCCTCCATGCTTCATGGTGGGAACCAGGCATGAGTCCATCCATTCTCCTTTTCTGCGTCGCACAAAGACATGGTGGTTGGATCCAAAGATCTCAAATTTGGACTCATCAGACCAAAGCACAGATTTCCACTGGTCTAATGTCCATTCCTTGTGTTCTTTAGCCCAAACAAGTCTCTTCTGCTTGCAGCTATTTTACCATGAAGGCCTGCTGCACAAAGTCTCCTCTTAACAGTTGTTCTACAAATGTGTCTGCTGCTAGAACTGTGTGTGGCATTGACATGGTTTCTAATCTGAGCTGCTGTTAACCTGCGATTTCTGAGGCTGGTGACTCGGATAAACTTATCCTCCACAGCAGAGGTGACTCTTGGTCTTCCTTTCCTGGGGCGGTCCTCATGTGAGCCAGTTTCTTTGTAGCATTTGATGGTTTTTGCCACTGCACTTGGGGAGACTTTCAAAGTTTTCCCAATTTTTCAGACTGACTAACCTTCATTTCCTAAAGTAATCATGGCCACTTGTTTTTCTTTACTTAGCTGCTTTTTTCTTGCCATAATACAAATTCTTACAGTCTATTCAGTAGGACTATCAGCCGTGTATCCACCAGACATCTGCACAACACAACTGATGGTACCAATCCCATTTATAAGGCAAGAAATCCCACTTATTAAACCTGACAGGGCACACCTGTGAAGTGAAAACCATTTCCAGTGACGATCTCTTGAAGCTCATCAAAAGAATGCCAAGATGTGCAAAGCAGTAATCAAAGCAAGTAATCAAAGTGGCTACTTTGAAGAACCTAGAATATAAGACATATTTTCAGATGATTCACACATTTTTGTTAAGTATTTCATTCCACATGTGTTAATTCATAGTTTTGATGCCTTTAATGTGAATGTGATAACTCTTTGAATGAGGTGTGTCCAAACATTTGGTCTGTACTGGATATCTGGTGTATGACCTCATCATGGCTATATCCTGGAATATATGGCCTAATCATGGTATATATGGCCTCATCCTGTTACATATGTCCCCTTCATGGTGCATACTGGTATATATGGCCTTATTCTTGTATATGTCTCTATCATGGCCCCATCCTCATCTATATCCCCATCATGACCACATCCTGCTGTTGACCCAATCATGGCTATATCCTTTTATATATGTCCCCATCATGGCCCATCCTGGTATATGTTCACATCCTGGCCCCATCCTGGTAAATGTCCACATAATGGCCCCATCCTGATATATATGCCTCCATAATGACCCCACCCTGGTATATATGTCCCCATTATGGCCCATTTTGGTATATATATCCCCATCCTGGCATATGTGTCCCAACATGGTTGCATACAGTTATCGATGTCCCCATAATTGCCATATCCTGGTATATATGTCCCTATAATGGCCCCATCCTGCTATACATGTCCCCATAATAGCCTCATCCTAGTATATATGTCCCCATCATGAGCCCATCCTGGTATATATGTCCCCATAATGGCCCCATCCTTGCATACATGTCCTCATAATGGCCCCATTCTGGTATATACAGTATGTCCCCATAATGGCCACATCCTGTTATTCATGTCCTAATAATGGCCCCATCCTTGTATAAATGTCCTCATAATGGCCCCAGCCTGGTTTATGTCCCCATCTTGGAACATATAATACCCCCGGGTGTTGCACAAAACCAACTTGATTATACTCACCTTCCCCCCGCTCACCAAGTGTCCTAATCCAATGATGGCATGCAGCAACTGACCAGCATGTAAGCGGCATAGTGCATGACGTCACTGTCATGTGCAGCGCGCTCACTTACAGCGCGGGCAGCTGCTCGGTGCCAGCACATTCTCTGCTCCTCATGCCCAGGATTATGGGCATGGAAAGCAGTGAATATTCATAGCCTTGATTGTCGGCTGGCACATTGCAGTGCAGGGTCCCAATGGTTCTCTGTGCTGCAACGTGTTTCAGCTGGATGCGCGCACTCGGACAAACATCTAAATGAAATAGGCACTAGGGCCATGGGCCCCCTGTACCCCAGGCCTGGTCACAGGTGCAATCACTACAATAGCGATCGTGACGCCCCTGTATAGATACATACATGTAGGAAAAGTTTAGAGGAAGGCCTCAAAAATCATATAGTAAGGCATTATTCATATCCTATACCCTTGAAAAATTAGGAGCGAGGTTCGGATCATGACCCTGTAGATGGTGGAGGTGGAGGAGCACACTACAAATTAGAAAAATAACTGTTTACCCTTGTTTGGGTGGAAAGGGGTGCAAGGTAATACACTAAAATATAAGGGGAGTTTGCACTGACGAGGGGCAAGCACCCCGAAACACCGTGTCTGCAAATTGGGATTCTGATCTGGCTTATATATCCTGAGTCATATTGCAAAGGATTGTTGAAAATCCACTTGTGACTTTTAGGATCGCTACTTCCAATAGGTGGCGCTGTGCTAGAGTTTGTCTCCTTTACTGGAGAGACAATTTGAATATTTCCCAGAGGGGCATTGCAGCTATAAGTCCCCTTACCTGGCAGCCAGACTGGCTTGCAAAGTCTCCTTAAGGAGAATAGTGTTCCCCCGTGGTCCCCACATAGCTTTCTCATGAGCCAGATCAGACACCCCCCATAGTTTGCACTGACGAGGGGCAAGCACCCCGAAACACCGTGTCTGCAAATTGGGATTCTGATCTGGCTTATATATCCTGAGTCATATTGCAAAGGATTGTTGAAAATCCACTTGTGACTTTTAGGATCGCTACTTCCAATAGGTGGAGCTGTGCTAGAGTTTGTCTCCTTTACTGGAGAGACAATTTGAATATTTCCCAGAGGGGCATTGCAGCTATAAGTCCCCTTACCTGGCAGCCAGACTGGCTTGCAAAGTCTCCTTAAGGAGAATAGTGTTCCCCCGTGGTCCCCACATAGCTTTCTCATGAGCCAGATCAGACACCCCCCATAGTTTGCACTGACGAGGGGCAAGCACCCCGAAACACCGTGTCTGCAAATTGGGATCCTGATCTGGCTTATATATCCTGAGTCATATTGCAAAGGATTGTTGAAAATCCACTTGTGACTTTTAGGATCGCTACTTCCAATAGGTGGCGCTGTGCTAGAGTTTGTCTCCTTTACTGGAGAGACAATTTGAATATTTCCCAGAGGGGCATTGCAGCTATAAGTCCCCTTACCTGGCAGCCAGACTGGCTTGCAAAGTCTCCTTAAGGAGAATAGTGTTCCCCCGTGGTCCCCACATAGCTTTCTCATGAGCCAGATCAGACACCCCCCATAGTTTGCACTGACGAGGGGCAAGCACCCCGAAACACCGTGTCTGCAAATTCGGATTCTGATCTGGCTTATATATCCTGAGTCATATTGCAAAGGATTGTTGAAAATCCACTTGTGACTTTTAGGATCGCTACTTCCAATAGGTGGCGCTGTGCTAGAGTTTGTCTCCTTTACTGGAGAGACAATTTGAATATTTCCCAGAGGGGCATTGCAGCTATAAGTCCCCTTACCTGGCAGCCAGACTGGCTTGCAAAGTCTCCTTAAGGAGAATAGTGTTCCCCCGTGGTCCCCACATAGCTTTCTCATGAGCCAGATCAGACACCCCCCATAGTTTGCACTGACGAGGGGCAAGCACCCCGAAACACCGTGTCTGCAAATTGGGATTCTGATCTGGCTTATATATCCTGAGTCATATTGCAAAGGATTGTTGAAAATCCACTTGTGACTTTTAGGATCGCTACTTCCAATAGGTGGCGCTGTGCTAGAGTTTGTCTCCTTTACTGGAGAGACAATTTGAATATTTCCCAGAGGGGCATTGCAGCTATAAGTCCCCTTACCTGGCAGCCAGACTGGCTTGCAAAGTCTCCTTAAGGAGAATAGTGTTCCCCCGTGGTCCCCACATAGCTTTCTCATGAGCCAGATCAGACACCCCCCATAGTTTGCACTGACGAGGGGCAAGCACCCCGAAACACCGTGTCTGCAAATTGGGATTCTGATCTGGCTTATATATCCTGAGGCATATTGCAAAGGATTGTTGAAAATCCACTTGTGACTTTTAGGATCGCTACTTCCAATAGGTGGCGCTGCGCTAGAGTTTGTCTCCTTTACTGGAGAGACAATTTGAATATTTCCCAGAGGGGCATTGCAGCTATAAGTCCCCTTACCTGGCAGCCAGACTGGCTTGCAAAGTCTCCTTAAGGAGAATAGTGTTCCCCCGTGGTCCCCACATAGCTTTCTCATGAGCCAGATCAGACACCCCCCATAGTTTGCACTGACGAGGGGCAAGCACCCCGAAACACCGTGTCTGCAAATTGGGATTCTGATCTGGCTTATATATCCTGAGTCATATTGCAAAGGATTGTTGAAAATCCACTTGTGACTTTTAGGATCGCTACTTCCAATAGGTGGCGCTGTGCTAGAGTTTGTCTCCTTTACTGGAAAGACAATTTGAATATTTCCCAGAGGGGCATTGCAGCTATAAGTCCCCTTACCTGGCAGCCAGACTGGCTTGCAAAGTCTCCTTAAGGAGAATAGTGTTCCCCCGTGGTCCCCACATAGCTTTCTCATGAGCCAGATCAGACACCCCCCATAGTTTGCACTGACGAGGGGCAAGCACCCCGAAACACCGTGTCTGCAAATTGGGATTCTGATCTGGCTTATATATCCTGAGTCATATTGCAAAGGATTGTTGAAAATCCACTTGTGACTTTTAGGATCGCTACTTCCAATAGGTGGCGCTGTGCTAGAGTTTGTCTCCTTTACTGGAGAGACAATTTGAATATTTCCCAGAGGGGCATTGCAGCTATAAGTCCCCTTACCTGGCAGCCAGACTGGCTTGCAAAGTCTCCTTAAGGAGAATAGTGTTCCCCCGTGGTCCCCACATAGCTTTCTCATGAGCCAGATCAGACACCCCCCATAGTTTGCACTGACGAGGGGCAAGCACCCCGAAACACCGTGTCTGCAAATTGGGATTCTGATCTGGCTTATATATCCTGAGTCATATTGCAAAGGATTGTTGAAAATCCACTTGTGACTTTTAGGATCGCTACTTCCAATAGGTGGCGCTGTGCTAGAGTTTGTCTCCTTTACTGGAGAGACAATTAAAATATAAGGAGCCTTTTATTTGACTTTATGTTTTGCTGCTCTCATCTGGTGGGGTTGAGAAGTCGGGGACAAACCAGGGCTTGTTCATTTTGATAAGAGTCAGCCTATCAACAAATTCAGTGACAATCAATTCAAGATTCATAAGGCACATATACATCAAAGGTGTCGGTGACAAGCTCAAAAAGAGATGGACCCCCCACACTAACTGGTATAACGCCCAGAGGAATAACTAGAAAACAATATATGCGGCCAGATAGAGAGACAGTCACAGAGACAGAAACAGAGACAGACACAGAGACAGGGAAAGAGACAGACACAGAGAAAGGGAAAGAGACAGACAGGCAGGAAAAGAGACAGACAGACAGAGACAGACAGATAAAGATACAGACAGACAAAGAGACAGACATAGGGAAAGAGACAAAAAGGGAAAGACAAGGAAAGAGACAGACAGGGAAAGACAGGGAAAGAGACAGACAGTGAAAGAGACAGACAGTGAAAGAGACAGACAGTGAAAGAGACAGACAGGGGAAGAGACAGACATGGAAAGACAAGGAAAGAGACAGACAGGGAAAGAGACAGACAGAGACAGACAGGGAAAGACATAGAGAGACACAGGGAAAGAGACAGAGAGGCATACAGGGAAAGAGAAAGAGAGCCCGACGGGGAAAGAGACAGACAGACACAGAGATAGAGAGGGACAGACAGACAGACACAGAGAGAGAGACAGACAGAAAGACATACAGAGACTTGGAGAGAAACAGAGATACAGTTACTATCCCGGGTAACGCCGGGTGCTACAGCTAGTACAAATATAAAAGACTAAATTGGACATTTAATTAGTGTGAACAAGCGCAAGCTGGAAAAATGCAATATAATTACAAAAGTAAAAGCTAAACTATGCAAATATTGATTATGGGAATCTTGTTTGAGTAGAATCATTTTACTCCTCTCTGTCATGTACTAATCTTAGAGTTGAGGAAAAAGATTCACACCCTGGTCCAGCATTCATGTTGGTTTTTTCGTGGCTGATGAAAGAAAGCAATAGCTTGTATCCTCTTGTTGTGTAAATAGAGAGTATCAGTTTTAGGTTTTGCATCCCTATAATTAATGTACAAGCTGCCGTCCCTTAGATCCACGTAGGCCATGCGCTGTTATGACAGGCAGGACCAAAGAAGACGTACGACGGCAACCCAATAATGGAAAAGTCTACACATAGGACGAGCCTATTAAATATTTAGATTTTGTTACACCAGATTTGTGACTCCGATGGGTGTAGTTCTCCTCTTCTGTAAATAATTACTCGGATTTTCAGTCTCTCCTATTTTTAATGTCCGATTGTTAGACTTGTAAGAACATACACACCCTCCATCATGTCCATGTGTCCATAACACAATGTCTGGAAGGAATAATGGCGCTCATCTGACTATTATACAAAGAGTTTGATGCCATTTTTTTACATTTTTGCCCTCTAAGTTACTACACAGGGGACATTGGGGTTCTTCATCACATATGTGAGGAGTTACTAAGAGCGTCTCTCTTTCTGGAGGACCCACCCTGTCCATCATCACACAAACAACCCATTCATGTGGATGACATTGTGTAATACTTACATTCCCCTCTGGAGGTGCTGTTGGTAAATTGAGCATTTACTTCCAGGTTTCCCCACAGGATGCAGCTGATTGATAAAGAGTCTACTAAGGACTGTCAAAAGTGGAGAACCCCTTTAAAGGGGCAGATTTGAGCAGAGCGCTTTCAGCTAGGCCTCATAGAGAAGTCTGATTTTTTTCATAAATCAATAGTAAAATATTTCTGTATCTTTCTTCTCCTCTTTCATCCTCCAAATTCTCATCCTCAGTGAATAGACTTTCCTATTACTTAGATAGATGACAATTGGTGCTCATAAAGTTCTTGGGACAACAGTAAGGGTATGTGCCCATGTAAGAGATTTGCGTGCAGATTTTCTGCACACAAAACTGCATGCTTTGGTATGAAAAACGCAGCAGAAAAAAACATTCATCTTTTATCGCATTTTTGCGTTATTCTTAAGCGTTTTTTTCATGTGTTTTTTCATTCGTTTTTTTAGACATGGCAATCGTGGGGATTCCTATGCTCTAGCCCTGCGATCGTAGTTGGGTCTCCGGCTGATGGTACAGCCGGGACCCAGGTTTCACTTCCCAGCTCTCACTGCCCGGGACCCAATTCTCACTGCCCGACTCTCATTGCCCGGGACCCAACTCTCACTGCCCGGCTCTCACTGCCCGGGACCCAGCTCTCACTGCCCGGCTCTCACTGCCTGGGATTCAGCCCTCACTGCCCGGATCTCACTGACCGAGACTCAGGTCTTACTGCCCGGATCTCACTGCCCGAGACTCAGGTCTCACTGCCCGGATCTCACTGCCCGGGACCCAGCTCTTACTGCCCGGCTCTCACTGCCCGAGACCCAGTTCTCACTGCCCAGCTCTCACTTCCCTGGACCCAGCTCTCACTGCCTGTGGGACGCCCTGGCAAAACCAGGTAGTCACAAAAGTTGTCCACCCTCCTTGTTACCACCAAAAACCCACACCCAGGTACAACAAACAGCCATTAAAGCCTAGCCACCCCCTCATGTTAATAAGGACACACCAGTGGGCGGGATCAGGCAGATGAGAACGCACACTTAGGGGTCCTGAGGTGTCAGGGGTGGGAACGCATCAGTTTGAGTTGGGAGTTGAGTAGAGTTAGTGCAAATTGAAGTGTGGAGTAGTAGTGAGTGGAAGCCAAGTGCAGACTGTGCAGTGTAGTCAGGGACTACCTGGCTAGGAGGCATACGGTGAACAGGGCCACAGGCGATGGAGATCCAGTCGCGGGAGACCTTAAGTGGACCAGGGCAGGGTCATAACCCACCGGTGCCGACAGCGGGAATCCGGTGCAGAGGCCGTGCAAAGAGAGGGTGCCTGGACCCTAGGACGAGGAAGGTTGCATGCCCCCTTGTTAATTAGCAGCAGAGGACGAGGTTTCAGGCTTGGTTCTCTGGAAGCCCAGAGAGCGAAATGGAAGCCCAACGCGGGGGGATAGGGTGTCCGTCAGAACCCACAGAGATCCCAAGGGTCAGATTTCACGGGCCATAGCTCCCAAATACACACAGAACCGGGAGTGGACGTTTCCGTTCCATGCAATGTCGTCCAACAAGAGAGACAAACACAACGTGCAGGAGGAAGGGACACCTGTTCACTAACCCGGGTGTGGGACCCGAATACACACTCCAATGGCAGCCGGTCATTGGCAACTTGGTTTACCACTGGACTTGTGTGAAATTACTGAACTGGAGTACACCATTGACCCCCGGTCCAACCCGGCGCGCCACCTCCAGCAGCCATCACTCCCGTGTTCGGGCCCCGGGACTACACCTCCTCAACCTGTAGAGGGGATCCCATCTTGCTGCCCCGCTCCATCAGCCCCGGGCGCCCCATCACCAGGCAGCGGCGGTGTCACCATCCCTCACCGCAACCCATGGGTGGCATCACCGACACAACAAATCCCCTGTAAATATCCCCCTTTATGACGGTTGTAAGGACGGACGGCCGGGCGAGCCGGGTCCGGTCACCACTCGAGCCGCAGCACGAACCCTGGATCTGAGCGGGCCCAGAGAAGCGGCAGCGGCCCCCGCCCACAACACCTGGCTCTCACTGCCTGAGACCCAGCTCTCACTACCCAGCTCTCACTGCTCGGGACCCAGCTCTCACTGCCCGGCTCTCATGTCGCGGGCGGGGAGGGGATGCTGCGCTCACCACGCTCGGGTCCGGCACTGCTGCTACTGCTGCTCGATGGCTCGAGCGGTGGGCCAGATCCGGGGACTCGATCGGCGCTCCTCGCTCGTGAGTGAAACGGGAATAGTTCTTGGGGTTTGGGAAGTCGGTCCGTGACGCCACCCACGGTTTGTGGTGAGGTTGGGGACACCACCGCTGCTCTGGATGGGGATCCCGGGAGCGATGACAGGGAGCAGCCGAGATGTTTCTCTCCCCTCCGTGGGTAGGGGGTTTTGGTGGTCCCGGGGCCCGGTGATGGTGACTGAAAGGTGGATGGCGGGATTTGGTGTGGTGCAGGGTCGCGGGGGCAGCGCGGTGCCAGACGGCACGGTGGTACTCACTCAGCCAATAACGTATACGGAGTCTCTGGTAAAACAAACGGCTGGATGGACGGGTCCCGCAGCTGGCTGCTGTAGTTTCTCCCCTGACTCCAGGCTAATAGTGTGCGTCCTTCCCTGCACTTTCTTTATATGCTTCTCCTGCGCTCCGGTTTCCAGCCGGCTCCCCGGTTCGGTACCGGACGGGCTACCACCCTGTCCCGGCTACCTACGGTTCCACCAGGACTGTCTTCCCGGCCCTGCAGACGGCCACTACTGTCTGCCCGACTGACTACAAGAGGGCCCTAGGCTCCAACCTAGGCCCCTATCTGCTTCTGCCACTCTGCACACCTCCTCTCCCTTCCTCTGCCTGGACTTGTCTCTGTTGTTTTCTGCCTCAGACCAGCTAGACTCCTCGGTGGGCGTGTCCATCTGCCTGACTCCGCCCACCTGGTGTGTCTGTCTGAACCCGAGGGAGGAAATCAGGTCTCACTGGAGATGACTGCTGTGACCTGCTGGGGGTGGGGGGGTGTGTGTGTTGTTACCTGTGGCCCCTGGCTAGTCCAGGGCGCCACACTCAATTCCCTGGACCCAGCTCTCACTGCCCAGCTCTCATTGCCTGAGACCCAGCTCTCACTGCCCGGCTTCCACTGCCCAGGACATGGCTCTCACTGCGATCACAGCATTCAGGAGACAAAGGAGAAGAATCACTTACCTCTTCCTTCCTGTAATGCGATCACAGGGAAGAGATCGCTGCCATGGCATCCCTGGGTCGTCATCATGATGGGTTACTGAGCTACGGATCACCTCACAGACCATGCCAGATGCATGGTGTGTGAGGCGAAGTGACAGTGCTGCCAGTGCAGCACTGACATATAATCCACTGCAGTGATTGAACTCAAGCATTGCAGTGGATTATATTTGCAGGAAAAAACACTGAAAGAATTGACATGCTGCAGACTTTTTCAGCATCAAAATCTGCAAGGAAAAAAACTCCAATATGTGCACAGCAGGTCAGGATTCTCATGGAGTTTGCTGGGATGTGTTTCACTTGCAGTATTGATTAAAATCTGCAAGAAAAAAGATGCATGAAAAAACACAGCGTGGGCACATAGTCTGTCTTTCCAGGAGAACTTGCAGCAGAATGACTCTAGCTCCTCCCTCCATAGCTCCAAAGAATGTTAAAAGCACCAACTGCCATCTCTTATCTTAGAAATGGGAACATTTGTCTTCACTGAATACACATTTTAGAGACTTTACCTCTAAATTAAGCATAAAAAAATCAATCTGGGACCAGAAAAAAGCAGATTTCTTTCATAAAATATATTACAAAAATTGCTTATTTTTCTTTGTACTATTGATTTGTGAAATAATAATAATCTTTATTTCTATGGTGTCAACATATTCTGCAGAGCTTTACTATTCAGAGAAAAAAAATTAAAATAAAAATTAAAATGACTGTTACTCTTTAAATA
The DNA here is from genome assembly GCF_048569485.1 of Anomaloglossus baeobatrachus. Classification (NCBI taxonomy): domain Eukaryota; kingdom Metazoa; phylum Chordata; class Amphibia; order Anura; family Aromobatidae; genus Anomaloglossus; species Anomaloglossus baeobatrachus. The sequence continues at coordinate 31,915,795 of NC_134355.1, read as the reverse complement.
TTCGGATATTGAAGCCTAATTATAATTCCTATAGATATTTCTGCACATGGAGTATAAAGCTGTAAAACATAATAATGTAATTTGCAAACAGATTCTAATTTGCCCAAACAAATGCAATATTGGAATGCCGCACCGTCAGCGTGCTATGTTAGAAGAAAAAAAAACAAAAAAATGCAAAAATAAAGAAAAATCTAATAATAATAATAATAATAATAATAAAAAAAAAGAAAAAAGTGAAAAAGAAAAATAAATACATAAAATATAATAATAAAAAGTTGAAAATGCAAAAAATAAAAAATAAGTACAGAAAATAATAAAAAGAAGAAAATGCCAAAATAAAGAAAAAATAAGTATGTAAAATATAATAATAATGATAATAATATAAAGTGAAAATGCAAAAATAAATTAAAAAAGTGCATAAAATAAAATAATAATAAAAAGGAGAAAATGTCCAAATAAAAAATAAGTACGTAAAATAAAATAATAATAAAAAGTTGAAAATGCAAAACTAAATATAAAATAAGTACATAAAATATAATAAAAAATAAAAGGCAAAAAAGTAAGTACATCAAATAATAATAATAATAATAATGCAAAAATAAATAAATAATAAAAAGAAGGAAATGCAAAAATAAATAAAAAATAAGTACATAAGGTATAATTCTAAAAAAGAAAAAATGCAAAAATTAATACATAAAATATAATAATAATAATACTAATAATAATAGAAAGAAGAAAATGTGAAAATAGTAAAAAAAAGTACATAAAATATAATAATAAAAAGAAGAAAATGCAAAAATAAATAAAAAACAAGCACATAAAATATATTAATAATAAAAAGGAGAAAATGCAAACATAAAAAATAAGTACATAAAATATAATAAAATAATAATAATATAATAATAATGATAATAATAATAGAAGGAGATTAAAAAATAAAGATTAAATAGGTACATTAAATATAAAAATAAGAAAAAAAAAAACCCTGAAGTGAATGAATTGAGCCTGAGTAACTCTCTTATTTACCGAATGTTGATCCGTGGCAAAGGCTGCAGCTGCTTTGGAAATTGTTGGAGCTGTCGGCCGTATATTTAGACCACATCATGTTAGTATATAGTCCCCAAACAATTCTCAAACTATGCATGAAGAAAAGCTTAATCTCCGGAGCTGCTTAATAGATCTGTGTCTGTTCGCCCTTAATTCTACTTCGGTGAATGAAAAGAAATATGTTTTATGAAAGAAATCCTGGATGGAGAGGAAGCAGAAAGATTTATACCGAGGCCTCGTTTACGAGAACTTCTGGCAAATTGACTCTGTGGAGTTTTCATAAATCACCATATTGCACAACATCTCTCGTCATCTGAGGTTTTAGAAAAGCAATTTCCCCCTGAAACCCATATTAGGATTATTAAATCATAGGTAAAAGCCGGTTTTGTTAGAAAGTCACAAATGTTCATCTGACCAATTAGGCAGGGATATACAGAAGACACAAATATTTCTGCCAACGCACCGGTGGAGCGGCCAACAGGGCCCTCTCCTTAAATATGATCTGTGCAACGCGGTGATGGGTGGCGCCGAATTCATATAAGCCCATAATATGTGATGATATTTATGCCACTGGACGTCAGCGGTGAAATTAATTTGCGCAATTCCTTAGTAAAGAGCCTATGTCTAAGTGTGGAGAACGAGGGCATCTGAGGGCGCTATGTGCATAAAAACCAATATGTTATCGGGGTCTTCCAGGAATAGAATATTGATGGTTATCAGTATCAGATTTGTTGAGGCCTGACTTTCAGCATCTTGGTAAAACAACTGAGTAAAGGATCTATAGAGATCTAGCGAGGGGAACATCCTGTTGTTTCAGGGCTGGGGCTACATGGCTACTTGGCCGTGAAAGCTGTTACGAGACCAAAGTTTTATCGTGGTCGTTGCTACATCCCAGTGCTATACAAGAGAATGGGGTAGTCAGGTCTGGCGGTTTGCATGTGGGTATCATGGCAGGTCTCCGTGGGTTAGGGGGGTTAATCCTTCTCATACCTCTGCACCCAAGGGAGTTCCTCGCACTCCTGGGCATACTCCAGCTCTCCGTAGGGTCACCTATTGCCTCTTAGTGGCCATGAGGGGTAGGGTGTCGCCTCCAGGGGGAAGACCTAGTGCAGCTGATCATTCTGGCCGTGTTTTGTGCTTTAAGAGACTCATTTCAGGTTATGTTATTGCTGGGAGATGAGGTGCCATTGCTCCCAGCTATTATGCGGTGCAGGGGTTCTGGGACGCTGGGTCCTCTAGTGTCAGCTGTTGACAGAGTATATGGGACGCCATATCTTCTGGTTCAGTAGGGTGGTAGGAGGTTCCTTCCAGTCAATCTTCCTCACCCCCTCCCTTGCCACTCTGGATTGAAGGTGGAGACCGAGTGTTATGTGCCGCCCCGTGCCAGCAGCCGCCGCTGCTCGGGTCCGGACCCGCTGTGTGTGTCTGTGGCTCGAGGGATCCTCCGGACCCGGGGGTCTCGCAGACACGCTGAATAAAAAGGGGGGGACGTTTATGTACGGGCTAGGCCGTATTAAGTTCGTGACGCCACCCACAGTGTGTGGTGAGGTGGGACACCACCGCTGCTGCTATGGGGCACCCGGGAGAGAATTGTAGTGGCAGCTGGATGTTAACCTCTCCATGGGTAGGGATGGTTGCCCCGGGACCCAGTGTCTTTGTGCAGGGTATAGCGACGGCAAGCGCCGGTGCGCCCGAGCAAGCTGGGGGACGTTTGGTTACTCACAGTAAATGAATCACACGAGTCTTTTGGTAACCCAAGGTGTTGGTGGCCGGCCGCCGCGTTCAGGTCCCCCACCAGAGCTGGTGGTCACTGTCCTTTTCCTCTGCACTTGTTTTTTGTATGGTGGACTGCCTGGTCTGGAACTCAGGAGTCCGCTCCCGGCTGGCTGTGGCCTAAGGAGCCGTGCCCGCAGACACTGGCCCGTGGGATCTATGGGCGTTGGCAGTGGCCTTATCCCTATCGGTGGGCTGTTGTCTTCTTTTAGGGACATTGGGTGGGACAGGACCTATAATCCTGCCCTCAATCGGTTAATTAGCTAGGCCGCTGGTTTCGGTCTTGGCTTCAGGGTCCGAGTACCCCCTCTGTGCTACGGTTTCCAGGTCAGTTCTCCGTGTCGGTACCGGCGGGCTACAACCCTATCCCAGTCCTCCTCGGATCTGCCGAGCCATCTTCCCGTCTCCTGCTGACGGAGACCACCGCCTGCCACCTAGCCAAAGGCACCGGGGCTCCGACCCTAGCACCATTCAACTTGAACTTCCTCTGCTGGAGCTACACCTAGCCCACACTACTCTCAACTTGAACTACAAACTTGTCTGCTTGTTGTCTCGCCCCGGGCTGTCTAGACCCCGGGGTGGGCGTGTCCAACCGCCTGGTCCCGCCCACTGGTATACCCATCTTTCCCTAAGGGGGGGTGACTAGGGTTTCAGGTCGGCTGTGTGTCACCTAGGTGAGGGATGGTGTTATGCAGGGGCCTATCTGTGACTACCTGGTTTTGCCAGGGCATCACATTTACCTCAGCAGTGTCAGCTGACCCAGGAGAGGGATATATAAACCTGCCATCTCCTCTGGTCAATGCTGATTATTTTCAGGTATGACTCGGTAGTAAGGTTAGTATTTAGTAGTATTACACCTAAATTGCAATCCCAGACACAGACACTACCAAAAACTAAGGAGCCACAGCCTTTACAATCAACTGATCAGCTAAGGGGCAAACGCTAATCCTGTTTTAAATATGGATCATCACTATTGTAGTTCTGGAAATTTTTTTAATGAATGGTTCACCTCCTGCAACCTCAGAACCTGGTACTATATACTCAAAGGATTTATGAACTTTAAAATATTCATAATCAGGGGCGTTACCAAAAAAGATGGAAAGCCTGCAATTGCACCCGCACCCCGAAACCTAGGAGGCCCCACAAGTCCCTTTTGCCTATGTAAAAAGACTAATGCAATCGAAGACCTGCAACAATTGGGGGCCTCATTAGAGCTTTTACATTGAGGCCCATGAGCTTCAAGTTGCGCCACTCCTCATGATGACATATTATTTAGATAAAAAAAAAAATGTTTGGCTTTTTTTATGATACCACCAACAAAGCTTACTAGAGATGAGCAAATTGCTTTGAGTTCAATCGAATCTGTCTTGAATTTCCCAAAAAATTCCGATTTGCCAAAGTCTATTTTTTTTTAGGTTTGTTTCTCACAATTAAAGTAAAGCGGCAACTGGATGGATTCATCATGGCCAGAAAGGGTTGAAAATAAATAAATCAATGCCTCTCGCTGTCCTTCACCTCTTCCACGCAGCTCCCAGCTTCGTTGTTCTCCTCCGGTCTTCATTCACTGACTGCCCGTCTTTTTCAAGCCATGAGTCCCATTGGGTCTTGATAACACTGGCAACGACTTGGACTTGCGACTTTTTATAAAGTTGCCAACCAATGCACGTCATGATATTGTGTGGGGCCTAGACTGACTAAATTTCATGTGACATCATGATTTGCGACAAGCCTCAAATTATGTACTCAAGAAGTCTAGTGGGCGCCGTAGTGCTGAAAACCCAACTGGACCAGAGACATGATTAAAACAAGCTAGCTGTGAAAGACCAATCTGGAATCATCATGTTGGGAACCTCGTAGGCAAGATGTGGCTCTTGGTAGGTGGGTATTCATTTTTTTCACTCCATCTTTAAAATGCGGTTTGGTGAGACGCCATAGTGTTATAAGACACATCTAATCACCACAAATTGATTTTTGTGGTCAAACTTGCCAAAATTCAAATTTCAGCAGTCTCATCACTAATAGAGAAGTGAGTTGATACACACGACACTTCTGGGGTGGTGCACGAGTAGGGTCCAAAACCATCTCAATTAGATGTAGAAACTTGGCACTCAAGATCAATGTGAATAGTGTTTTTTATTGTGAAGAACTTATAGGACCAGCACAAGCACAGACGTTGGCAGTACCACATAGACAGCGGTGGACACCATGTCATACCCAGCTACGCCGCTTGCCACGCTACTATACTTTCTGAGGACCCTCTGCACGCACACTGATGAAAGTCTTTTGGTCGAAATGTCTGTGCTTGTGCTGGTCCTACAAGTTCTTTACAATAAAAACCACTGTTCACATTGATCATTGATTTTTATTGTAAAGAACTTCTAGGACCAGCACAAGCACAGACGTTTCGACCAAAAGACTTTCATCAGTGTGCGTGCAGAGGGTTCTCAGAAAGTACAGTAGCATAGCAAGCGCCGTAGCTGGGTATGACTTACTGCCAACGTCTATGCTTGTGCTGGTCCTATAAGTTCTTTATAATAAAAAACACTGTTCACATTGATCTTGAGTGCCAAGTTTCTACATCTACTTGAGACGGTTTTGGACCCTACTCATCCACCACCCCAGAAGTGCTCTGTATCAACTCACTTCTTATAACTAATAGTTTTAATATGCTGATGCTTCCTCTTTTCTGTAGCTCACTTGTCAGCTTTATTGTATAGACTTGGACAGAATTAGCAGATTCACCTCATTTTCGTTAGAGAATAAGGACGGTGGTACCATTGTCTATTTTTATATCTTATGATTTCCATTCTTTAGTAAAGGGGTTCTCCTGGACGAAGATATTAATGATCTATATTTAGGAGGTCTTCGATATAAAAATGGTGGGGGTACAACACCCCACTGATCCACTCATACCAGATGCTGCAGCCGCCTGAAGTTCACTTTATATGGAGCTCGAACATCACAGTCCCATACACTGTTTAGTGACCTTTCTCAAGTACTGAAACTCAGACCCCATTCACTTCACTTGGGAGCTGAGCTGCCATACACAGGGTATAGAGATGCGTTGTTCCTGGAAAATTCCAGTAGTTCAGGCTCCAGTTAACAGCTACATATTTTGAGTTTGGGGTATCAGACCCACACCAGTCTAATATTGATGACTAGTCATGGGTGGACCCAGACTGTAAAAGTCCGGATCTGCACGGTTTCAAAAGTATCCAGGTGAAGGTCCTGGAGTTCTCAGGAAACTCCGGCTAATGATCGGGGTCCAGCAACTCGGAGAATAAAAAAAAAAAATAAAGGAAAAATAAAAATAAAGCAAGCACACTGTAACTGCTTTCGGGCCACTCACTCTTCTTACGGGGCCGCCCATTATTGCTCATCCATATTCATTGCTTCCCCCGCTCACTGGCAGTCCTGGCGCATGTGATTGGTTGCAGTCAGACGTGCCCTCAACCTGTGCGACAGTGTCTTACTGCTTGCGATCACAGGAGCTGTCTGCGGGTCAGTATCGTGGTATAAAAATAAATAAATAAATTGGCATAGGGTCCCCTGTATTATGACACCAAACCCAGATAAAGCATACAGCTACAGGCTGCGGCCTCCAGCAGTGCACCTATTTTGGCTGTGCATCAAAATAATAGGAACCGTATGCGGCTTTTTTATTATTATTTAAATAAACGACATGCGGTCCTCCTCAATACCCAGCCATGATAAAACCTGACAGCTGGTGGCTGGTATTCTCAGGCTGGGGAGACCCATGCTTATTGGGCCCCCCAGCCTAAAAATAACAGTCTAAAAATAGGCTAGTCATCACCTCCATTTCTAGCCTAAATCATTTGACGTAGCAATTACCCAGAAAAAGAGTGACAATAAACAAAATAGAGAAGAAATTAAACTTCCAACTATAGAGGGAATTCCAGCGCTAAACTTATTCTTGTAGCCAAAGAATGTCCGTCGATAGATAAAGGGGCAACGCAGCCAAATAAAATACAGAATGAAATTCTATTGCTGCTAAGTCTTATATTTCATTTCCCACCATATTGTAAACATAAGTCTTGGATTTTGCTTTGTTTTATTTCACAATTTTCCAAAAAATATGCACATTCCAGTGCAACACCTTTGCCAAACAAATAAACGGCGAACCGAGCGAACGACCGCAGCAGCCGTAAACCATTCTCCTATCATGCGGCGGTAACAAGTGCTGTTTATGGATTAGGGATATTTCTTCTATCGAGGATGATAATTCTGAATATCTCTTTGTGGTTTGCCGAGGGATTTCAGATGTTTTATTCTGTGTCAGTTAATCCACTCTCACAAAAAGTTCAGGGAGGACAACGTGAAACTGGAGACTAAAACCAGCAGGATTAAAGATCGAAACTAATACAAAAGTTCAGGTTTGCTCAGTGACTTCTTTGGCTCTTTTGGACATTTTTTTTATGACATAAGAGAAAAATGTAATAGAAAGGGATAAAGGAACATAAAATTGAGGATGTAATACAAACACGGGGCGAAATAAAAGATCTGTACAGTACAAAAATGTAATACAGAACCTGTAGAAGTCTTTAGACCGATAATGTAACAACAATGAATTAATCGAACAGATATAAATACCAGCAGCAAATAAACAGTATGCCTAAATATACCAGCAGGGCATAAACATCACACATAAATATATACTAGCAGCGAATAAGACTAACACAAAAATATATATAAGCAGTGAATAAACCGCATACATAAATATATACCAGCAGTGAATAAACCACACACATAAATATATACCAGCAGTGAAAAAGGCTCACACATAAATATACCATTATTTAATAGACCACACACATAAATACAGTCATATGAAAAAGTTTGGGCACCCCTATTAATGTTAACCTTTTATCTTTATAACAATTTGGGTTTTTGCAGCAGCTATTTCAGTTTCATATAGCTAATAACTGATGGACTGAGTAATATTTCTGGATTGAAATGAGGTTTATTGTACTAACAGAAAATGTGCAATCCGCATTTAAACAAAATTTGACAGGTGCAAAAGTATGGGCACCCTTATCAATTTCTTGATTTGAACACTCTTAACTACTTTTTACTGACTTACTAAAGCACTAAATTGGTTTTGTAACCTCATTGAGCTTTGATCTTCATAGGCAGGTGTATCCAATCATGAGAAAAGGTATTTAAGGTGGCCACATGCAAGTTGTTCTCCTATTTGAATCTCCTATGAAGAGTGGCATCATGGGCTCCTCAAAACAACTCTCAAATGATCTGAAAACAAAGATTATTCAACATAGTTGTTCAGGGGAAGGAGACAAAAAGTTGTCAAAGAGATTTAAACTGTCAGTTTCCACTGTGAGGAACATAGTAAGGAAATGGAAGAACACAGGTACAGTTCTTGTTAAGCCCAGAAGTGGCAGGCCAAGAAAAATATCAGAAAGGCAGAGAAGAAGAATGGTGAGAACAGTCAAGGACAATCCATAGACCACCTCCAAAGACCTGCAGCTTCATCTTGCTGCAGATGGTGTCAATGTGCATCGGTCAACAATACAGCGCACGTTGCACAAGGAGACGCTGTATGGGAGAGTGATGCGAAAAAAGCCGTTTCTGCAAGCACGCCACAAACAGAGTCGCCTGAGGTAAGAAAAGCACATTTGGACAAGCCAGTTACATTTTGGAAGAAGGTCCTGTGGACTGATGAAACAAAGATTGAGTTGTTTGGTCATACAAAAAGGCGTTATGCATGGAGGCAAAAAAACACGGCATTCCAAGAAAAGCACTTGCTACCCACAGTAAAATTTGGTGAAGGTTCCATCATGCTTTGGGGCTGTGTGGCTAATGCCGGCACCGGGAATCTTGTTAAAGTTGAGGGTCGCATGGATTCAACTCAGTATCAGCAGATTCTTGACAATAATGTGCAAGAATCAGTGACGAAGTTGAAGTTATGCAGGGGATGGATATTTCAGCAAGACAATGATCTAAAACACCGCTCCAAATCTACTCAGGCATTCATGCAGAGGAACAATTACAATGTTCTGGAATGACCATCCCAGTCGCTAGACCTGAATATCATTGAAAATCTGTGGGATGATGTGAAGCGGCTGTCCATGCTCGGCGACCATCAAACTTAACTGAACTGGAATTGTTTTGTAAACAGGAATGGTTTCATGAGGTGTTTTTCAGCAAATTTAACTCTGGCCTGTCTATTTTTGGAATTGATGAATGGTTTGCATCTAGATGTGAACCCTTTGTATTTACTTTCATGGAGTCTTCTCTTTACTGTTGACTTAGAGACAGATACACCTACTTCACTGAGAGTGTTCTGGACTTCAGTTGATGTTGTGAACGGGTTCTTCTTCACTAAAGAAAGTATGCGGCGATCATCCACCACTGTTGTCATCCGTGGACGCCCAGGCCTTTTTGAGTTCCCAAGCTCACCAGTCAATTCCTTTTTTCTCAGAATGTACCCGACTGTTGATTTTGCTACTCCAAGCATGTCTACTATCTCTCTGATGGATTTTTTCTTTTTTTTCAGCCTCAGGATGTTCTGCTTCACCTCAATTGAGAGTTCCTTAGACCGCATGTTGTCTGGTCACAGCAACAGCTTCCAAATGCAAAACCACACACCTGTAATCAACCCCAGACCTTTTAACTACTTCATTGATTACAGGTTAACGAGGGAGACGCCTTCAGAGTTAATTGCAGCCCTTAGAGTCCCTTGTCCAATTACTTCTGGTCCCTTGAAAAAGAGGAGGCTATGCATTACAGAGCTATGATTCCTAAACTCTTTCTCCGATTTGGATGTGAAAACTCTCATATTGCAGCTGGGAGTGTGCACTTTCAGCCCATATTATATATATATATAATTGTATTTCTGAACATGTTTTTGTAAACAGCTAAAATAACAAAACTTGTGTCACTGTCCAAATATTTCTGGACCTAACTGTATATATATATATATATATATATATATATATATATATATATATATTAGCAGTGGGACTAGTCAGAACCGTCAGATCAATTTCAGAAAAAAAGATGTTTGGTGACAGGTGTGGCCCTAATGGGGTTCCTTCAATTTGCGATATGGTCATCACCACAATGTAGTACTGGATGTGGTGCCTATATTTACTATCATTGGGGACATTAATACCCACACCCAAGACCTCCCTGGGAATAGGCAAAATTGGGTAGATACTTCCATTTTTTGGCAAGGTTTTTTGAGTCTAGGATGTGGCCAAATTTGATGGGACATTTTCCATAAATTTTGAATTGCTGGCAACTAAATGTGCCTTGTTGTCTGTTCGATGGCTGGAAGTGTAAAGGGTACTTTACACGCTGCGATATCGTTACCGATATTGCTACCGAGCGTACCCACCCCCGTCGGTTGTGCGACATGGGCAAATCGCTGCCCGTGGAACACAACATCGCTAGGCCCCGTCACACGGACTTACCTTCCCTGCGACGTCGCTCTAGCCGGCGAACCGCCTCGTTTCTAAGGGGGCGGTTCCTGCAGCGTCATAGCGATGTCACACGGCAGCCGTCCAATAGCAGAGGAGGGGCGAAGATTAGCGGCTGGAAAATGCCGCCCACCTCCTTCCTTCCTCATTGTGGGTGGAGGCAGGTAAGGAGATGTTCGTCGCTCCTGCGGTGTCACACGTAGCGATGTGTGATGACGCAGGAGCGACGAACAACATCGCAACTAAGCAAAGAACGATATTTGGTGTTTGGACGACCTCTCCAAAACCAACGATTTTTGTCTGTTTTGCGATCGTTTAAGCTCGCTCATACGTGTCACACGCTGCAATGTCGCTAACGACGCCGGATGTGCGTCACAAACACCGTGACCCCGATGATATATCGTTAGTGATATTGCAGCCTGTAAAGTACCCTTAAGTTACAGGTCAGAATATGAGGTCACACAAGGGCATAATATGGGTATATATGGTGCAGACGAGTTCTGGTGTCTTCTCTCATGTATAACAGGTTACTAGAATGACAACATATCTCATTTTAGAGTCATCCTGATAGGCTCCCAGGACTAATCTGTTGAAATGTGCCATGGGCGCCCCCTTCACACGTTCATGTTTACAGTATGTCTGGTGTCCATTTTTGTCATGGATACCATACATACCTATTATAACCTATTGGGCTGCTCACACGTTCATGTGTCCAGTACGTCTGGTGTTCATTTTTGTCATGGATAGGATACCGTATGTACCCATTATTAACCTAAGGGGTTGCTCACATGTGTGTGTTTTTACATGGACCGTGTGTTCCCTCTGTATGTGAATCCTGACATATTTTATATGTAGCACCCCTGAGACCATCAGGGTGCTACAAGGCTCTGCATCCCCACCAGGATGCAGGGCCTACCCCATTAGGGACCCAGAACCCCAGTGCCGGTGCCAACAAAAACCCAGGTAATCCCAGTTTTCCCCAACAATCCCCCATATAATGGTACCTAGCTAGGGTGGGACCATGGATGGCCGCCTAGAGGTGGAGCCACTCCAGTCCACTAGTTGACCAGGTGGGAGGGGCAGACTGTGGAGAGTAGTCAGTTGAAGTCAGTCCTGAGTGGACGGCAGAGGTGAAGATAGAGGGTGTGACTGAGGAGCATCCTGACTCGAGTTGACGGTGACCTGGTACCCAGGAGAGGTGGCTGCCGGTGAAGTACTCCCGGAACTACGCACCAACGGGGAACAGGACCCTAGGACAGGAAAGAGCTTCAAGCCAACCTGTTAAAACCTGCACAGCAAAGGGGACCATCAAGGACCTTGCTGACCCTACAGAATCCGAAGACTCAGTAGCAAAGGGAGAACCGGGGACAGGACCAGAGACACCATCCCCACAGGATTCACGCTACCATCAGGTGGACAGAGGTGGACAAATCACAGACCGGGGACCCCCAGTGTTCCATACCACAGGGACCCATTTACCAGTGATGGGTGCAGGGGAACAAGGTACCAGAGAACCAAACTGGCACTGGGACGACAGGGACCAGGAGATGAAACCAGCAGGCCTCGGGCAACCAGTTAACAGCCAAAAAGTGAGTAAACCAGTTTCACTGAAAACCTGTGTGGACTCCTTCTTCCGACGTCCACCGCACCATACACCTACTGGGGTAATACCCTACTTGCGGAGGGCCGAAGTCATCAGAGCTGCACATTCCATCAACCCCAGCAAAGCCTGCTGCGGCGGCTCCCTACACTTAGCCGTAACACCGCAAGTGGCGTCACAAATAACTTTATTCACAAATCCCCTGTAGATATCCCCCATTACAAAAAGAACCCAGGGCATGGAACCGGGCAGCGGCCACCACCGTGACATTCCCAATAGAGACACTGCCCGGAACCGAGTACCCCATATCCCTGGGTGCTACATATACACTTCTAATTCAAATTTAAATTCAAATTCAAATATACTTTATTATCTGGACCAAAATACAATTAGTGTTACCAAAGCAATATACACTGCTATAGTTTGAATCATAAGAAAAAAAATATTCATTTTTTGGGTGATCGAAAACCATTTTTGATGCCCTCCAGCATAATATGAGGAGAAATATTTGAAAACCAGTTAGAATCGGAGGTCTGGGTTGGGTGGTGCGTCATACTTTGCCAATTACAGTACAAGTAGCCGTATAACGGCCGTATGGTTACAATAATGTAATGGTCGGTCATAAAATGTAGGATGCTGGAATGTGTTCTGAAGACGGAGAATGTGGGTGGCCAGAAGCGTTCACAAGGAAAAGTGTTGTGCAGACCTCGAATGTGGCTGAGTAATTGAAGATGCTTCTCTGGATGCTGAATCTCGGGTAATTGGATTTGGTTCTTAAATTTATTGAAGTGCTAAATCTGTCTGCTGTTTGTCATTGCGGCCTAGACCACCATGAGCACCATCAGTAATTACAGCAATCTATTATTGACACTTATCAGATGCAAGTCGCCTTATCAGCAACAGGTTTACAGGGTTAAACCCCCAACCAATGTTTACAAGCCTAAATAAACAATGGGACTTTATTACTCAATGTCAGTAGGGAGGAGGTACAGCCAGGCATCATCCCACGGTTTTTATGAGATGGCTGTGACTTTAATTTGTTTCACTAGGGCCCTATACACAAACAGACATCACATACTTTTTGGTTGTTGGGCTGTTTAAACAAATAAAGTTGCCTCTAGAGTGCTAACGGGGCTTAAGTAAGGACATGGACATTGATGAGAAGGGGGCCGGGGAAATGAGATTCATCTTGTTAACGAGTTTCATGTCACTTTTACAGCAATAAATGGATGTTTTCTAAGACTCAACCCCCACCACACCTCTGCACGTAGAATGATCGACCTAATACGATCTCATAAACTATCTTTGTACATTCCATTTTGCCAAGAACGATTATTTTTAGATTTGCTTAAAAATTATTGAACCCAATGAAGGAGCATGTTACTAATTTATAGAGGATTGCCGGCCAATAATGGGGTCAATAATCTAAAAACACTCTTTCCTATTTCTAAAAAGGTCCTTTAGGTCTGCTAAAACTTTTTTTTCTTTTAGGGGTGCTAAAAGGGGATGTCCACTACTGGCCCACACTTTTTTAATAGATTTTATTAAATAGGATTTACTTCCGAGACTGGTTCCACTCCTGCGTTGTCAGCTTTATTCCCCAAATCGGTCATTCTACGTTATTATTTTGCATAAGATCTACAACCAATGAGTGGTCGCTGAAAGTATACTGAAACACTGCAGCCAATCAACAGCTGCTAATAGTGGCGGGCAAAAACTATAGATGTTGTGGCAACAATTACTGCAACATCTAAAGGCGATAAAATATAAACTGACCACTGGAGAAAGGGGATAGGCAACTAGTGCCAGGAGTGAAACTAGAGGAAAACAGTCTGGGTATTTGCCCTGGTCACAGCCACCTGGGGTCCACTATCGGGTTGCCTCATGTGGCAGTCGGAGGTGTCTCCCTAGAACGGGCATTTTGCTTGCCCCGGAATGGAGTTGGGCTGTTCTCCAAGCCAATTGTTAAACTGACAGCTGGCTTGGAGAACATGGGAAATGCTGGCTCCCTGTATTCAATTGTACCTTCCTGACATCATACTTGCACCACAGAGAAGTGGAAGATGGCTACAAGGTAAGTGCTCTTATGGAGGCAAAAATAAAATGGAGTCTTATGGAGCCACTTCTTAGTTGCCCTGACTGTATGTTTTGGGCCATTGTCATGTTGGAAGACCCAGCCTCGACCCATCTTAAATGCTCTTACTGATTGAAGAAGGTTTTTGGCTAAAATCTCATGATTCATGACCCCATCCTTCCTCCCTTCAATAGAATGCAATTGGTCCTGTCCCCTTTGCAGGAAAGCACCCCCAAAGTATGGTGTTTCCACCCCCATGCTCAATGGTTGGGACAGTGTTCTTGAGGTTGTACTTATCCTTCTTCTTCCTCCAAACATGGTGAGTGAACTTGATACCAAAAAGTTTTATTTTGGTCTCATCTGACCACAAGACCTTCTCCCATGCCTCCTCTGTATCATCCAGATGGTCATTGGAAAACTTCAAATGGGTTTAGATATGTGCTGGAGTGAGCAGGAGGACCTTATGTGCCCTGCAGGTTTCTAATCCATAACAGTGTAATCTTTGATAGTGTGGTCCCATCTCTCTTCAAGTCATTGACAGGTCCTCCCATGTAGTCCTGTGCTGATTCCTGACCTTTCTTAGAATCATCCTTACCTCAAGAGGCGAAATTTTGCATGCAGCCCCAGACCGAGTAAGATTGACAGTCATCTTGTGTTTCTTCCATTTTCTAATAATTGGGCCAACAGTTGTTGCCTTCTCACCAAGCTGCTTGCCTATTGTCCTGTAGCCCCATCATAGCCTTGTGCAGGTCTACAATTTTGTCCCTGTTATTCCTATACAGTTCTTTGGTCTTGACCATGGTGGAGAGGTTGGAGTGTGATTGAGTGTGTGGACAGGAGTCTTTTATACAGGTAACGAGTTCAAAAAGATGCAATTAATACAGGTAATGAGTGCAGAGTAGGAGAGAAAATAACAGATCTGTGAGTGACAGAATTCTTACTGGTTGACAGGTGATCAAATACTTATTTAATGTAATAAAATGCAAATTAATTATTTAGAAATCATACAATGGGATTTTCTGGATTTTTTTAATTCTGTCACAGTTGAAGTTACCTACGATACAAATTGCAGCCCCCTCCATTCTTTGTAGGTGGAAAACTTGCGAAATCGGCAGAGGATCAAATACTTATTTTCCACAATGTGACTGGACCCAAAGAGAGATGGAAAGGACTCATAGGTTCACATTAAGTTGCACAATGTGCCCACAACTATAACAGCATCCACCATTATTGTGCAATTTCTGCTTTCCTAAGAAATTGAAACTGTCACATCATAGTGCAAAAGTTTTATTACCTTCCAAAAAGTTGCACAAAAATTGTCTTTACATAATTCTTAGCCTAAATGCCGCCATAGACATTAGACTGAAGTCAGGCAAACTTGGTGATTTTGCTGGGATTACCCAACAGATTAATGTATATGTGGGCTCCCGAGTAGATAGATTTCCAGTGATGGATACTTTTGTTCCGAGAAGTCTGACAGTAGGCCTCTCATAGAAAACACAAGAGCAGATGGCTGAACCAAATATTCCAGTATATAGGTGACTTGGAAAAGATATCTGTGAGTTGAAAGATAATTTTATCTGATGTGTAAGGGGGATTTAGGGTTGGCCTTAAAGACCACATACGTGTTTGATGAAGAAGAGGAACTTGGTATCACAATGTAACTGTAGAATAGTGAGGGGCTTGGGGCTCCTATGTTGTCTCCCATGCTAGGCGAGCCAAGCTTATCCCTAACCGCAGGGTTACCCCTAATGGTGAAGATGCCTGAGTCCCATGCCTGGCTATTCTCCTGACCAGATCTAATCTGTTACACCCCACCCAGGGAAGCTAGGGGCCAGAGTGTGATGATAACAGATTAAAACAGACAGGAGAAAATCAAAACTCAGACACACTGCAAACTTAAAGGAAGAAACAGTAAGAGACTAAGGAGACAAGCAAGAGCAGAAAGTTAGCAACCAAAAAGCAACAAGGGTTAACACCACAACCGCTTACAGCAACCAAGTACTGTAACCACCAGTGAGTCGGCATCACAACACCTCACCAGACCAGTATAGGTAAACTATAGCTGGCATTATTAAAATAGTCCAGCCAGCATATAAAGAAGGGGAGTGAACGTGACTGGTTCTCCCACAAAGAGACTAAGAAGGTTCCCAGCAGAGATTAACTCTTGCTAGCCTGCTTAGTCTGTGGGTCGACGCCCGAGTCTGCCTGCACTGATCACAGACCTCAGAGAAGATGGCAGGAAGAGTGCCATAATCTGTAGTTTCCACAGATCTTGATGCTGCCATGACAGTTGGCGATGCAAAAATCTCCTTCTGACACTTGGAGAGAAATCTATTGGATGAACTTGCCAACGTGTGTATCTCCAGCTATAAAGGGAACCTGTCAGCAGTGTTTTCTTCAGGGACCCAAAGGTCATGCAGGATATGGCAGTATGCAACAATTATTACTATACCTATTTTGTCTTCATTTGTTGCTCTGTTGTGTATTAAAACTCATCATTTTATCTCTATGCAAATTAGATTGCAAGTGCACAGGTGGGGGAGGGAAGAGCTGTATGGGTGCACTTGCAGTTCATGGCTCTTCTTCACTTTTCTCCACTCAGCTCCACCTTTTGTCTGCTTGAGTAACAGTGGAGATTGTGTTAGCTGCATGGCATCACCACTACTCCTAGCATGCACCACTCTTATTTCAGACGACGCTTGCGCAGTTCTTTATTTTATGTTGCCAAAATCCTTAAGCGGGGTTTACACGCTGCGACATCGCTAGCATCGGCTAGCGATGTCGAGCGCGATAGCACCTGCCCCTGTCGTACGTGCGATATTGTGTGATTGCTGCCGTAGCGAACATTATCGGTACGGCAGCATCACACGCACATACCTGCTCTGCGACGTTGCTCTGGCCAGCGAACCGCCTCCTTTCTAAGGGGGCGGTTCGTGCCGCGTCACAGCGAAGTCACACGGCAGGCGGCCAATAAAAGAGGAGGGGTGGAGATGAGTGGGACGTAACATCCCGCCCACTTCCTTCCTTCCGCATTGCTGGTGGACGCAGGTAAGGAGATGTTCGTTGCTCCTGCGTTGTCACACGTAGCGATGTGTGGTGCCGCAGGAACGAGGAACAACATCGCTAAAAAAAAAAAACGATTTTTTGTTTCAGGACGACCTCTCCGCGGCAAACGATTTTGGCCACTTTTGCGATCGTTTTAGGTCGCACATAAGTGTCACGCGCTGCAATATCGTTAATGAAGCCGGATGTGCGTCACAAACGCCGTGACCCCGACGATAATTCATTAACGATATCGTAGCGCGTAAACCCCGCTTTAGTCTTTTACTTTACATAGAAGATTGACAAATTCATCACCCATTTGCCTGAGGTGTTGGATAGTGCTGGGCATGTGCTGACCTCAAAAAAGTACCATGGACATTATTTTTTTACAACAGTGACCAGAAGGAAAAATGGCCATCACTCAGATGCACATATACCTGAAACCTCTCGCCCAGACATAGTATGAACAAAGACTGAAGGCCAATGCTTGTTATCAGGGGCCTAATAAGGTTAGTGCCCAAAATTCAGACCCCAATATTCAAACCATAGAGCCAACCCCTAAAAATTTAGATCCCAGAAAGCTCTCAAAAATGAACACTCCCAAATTAACACCTTATCAGGCGCCAAAATGATTGCCTTTAGCAAATTGGGAAAGTCCAAGTAAGTTTTGTGCAGTTGGAAACTTAGCAAGAAAGTTGAGATTTCTGTTCACGGCAATTGTAGTGGTGCTGAATTCACTATTAAAGGGGCTGTCCACTTTTGTGGATACTTTTTTACTCAAATACATGTAATTGGGGTTACAAATATTAAATATTAAATATATTAATAAAAGAAGATTTTGGGTACTCACCGTAATATCTCTTTCTTGGAACCTTCATTGGGGGACACAGCATAAACATGGTTTCCTGCGTCCCCCAATGAAGACTCCGAGAAAGAGATTTTACAGTGAGTACCCAAATTCATCTTTTGTATATCGCTTCATTGGCGGACACAGGATACCATGTTTATGCTGTGTCCCCCAATGAAGGCTCCAAGAAAGAGATTTTACAGTGAGTACCCAAAATCTTCTTTTCTCTATCGCTTCATTGGGGAACACAGGATACCATGTTTATGCTGTGTCCTCCAATGAAGGCTCCAAAAAAGAGATTTTACAGTGAGTACCCAAAATCTTCATTTCTCTATCGCCTCATTGGGGAACACAGGATACCATGTTTATGCTGTGTCCCTAAATGAAGGCTCAGAGAAAGAGATTTTACGATGAGTACCCAAAATCTTGGGTTTCATTAAAAATGTTTCACCGTTTGGCTTTTACAGGCCAAGGATTCAACTTTGATTTGGTCGGTTGTCAGAAATCAGCGGAAAGGAGTTTAGAATAAAGACAGATAAGAGTAAAAAATTCCCCATTAGACCGTCATGGGGGGCTCACTGACAGATTCTAAGTTAACTCATTCTGCAACCAGTGGTTGACAATGCAACACAGAGGCTTTGGAAGGCAAATGGTGCTGAATTTTTAACGAAACCCAATTGGAAAAATATATTTTTTCCATCCCAAAATATTTGCATGTAAGTATAAAAAAAAAATTTCCCCAAAAGTTGAAAACCCCTTTAACATGGCATCAACCAATATGAACCACGGAAATCATTCATTAGTCTAGGAAAGTTGACTGTTAGTCATTTATATGTACTCTGATGAACGTTACGAGCGGTTGATACTAGAGATGAGCGAATTTTCCAAAGCTCATTTTGGGCAGATTTGCTCAATTTGGTGAAGATGATTTGATTCCCGGTGAGTAGAATGTGCTCGGATTGGCGATTATCAAGCTCAGAAGTAAAAAATTGGGATTGAAGAGGTTAAAAATATCAAAATACACTATACTCACATGTCCTAGGCCCTTACCCGACTCCTTACGTTTCCTCCATCACCACAGCTCCTTAGAACAAGGGCGGGTCTTTGGTTCTTCGGGCACTGTGGTCCATGTGGTCACATGTGGAAAACGGTGCAATATTGGGCATTGACGTCAGTGATGTTCGTTGACCCCCACGTAACTGCATTG
Source organism: Anomaloglossus baeobatrachus (assembly GCF_048569485.1). Taxonomy (NCBI): domain Eukaryota; kingdom Metazoa; phylum Chordata; class Amphibia; order Anura; family Aromobatidae; genus Anomaloglossus; species Anomaloglossus baeobatrachus. Next base: position 31,896,745 of record NC_134355.1, on the reverse strand, counting down.
ACATCAATGTGGGAAGAACTGGACAACTCCATGGAAGACGGGGTCAATGGATCCAGCAAAATGCTGCATGGTCACTGTGAGGTAAATCCGGAGATATGACGATAAATCATGATATTCAAGTTATGTCAGGAAGCCCTCTCCTGGTGTCACCCCCCCTTTCCTTCACACAACTTGTTTAGCAACCCATCCCATGGCCATGTCCTGTGATATGGAGATGAGGTGGTGTGGGAACAATGGACACAGGATGACTCCCTGCCGTCACCCTGTAGTAGGAGCTGCTATCTAATTAGCAAGGCTCTGGAAGTAGCCAGACAGAACGACTCCAGTAAAAAATGGTTCATATCTCGCAAGCCATATTTCCGATAAATATGGCAACCATAAAAATGGTGTCTCCGCATGCGGACGATGCCGGCACACCCTTTTTATGGGAGCAGGACATTGGGAAATGCCCCAGGCGTGATATCAGCCAATGGGGAACTGGCAGACAGGTCATGAGTCCCCTCGTTCTGTAGCTAAATTCATAACTGTCACAATGAGAGCATTGGCGTCCGCCTACGACGCTCCCAGGCAAAGTTATGGCCCATATTCCATGTTGTGGATTGTCCATAACTCCAGCCAGGGGTGGAGCAGTGCTCCCTCTGAGGTCACTAAGGTAGGAGGGGACCTGGATTTGCCCAGGTTGATAACCCTACTTCGGCCATTTTCCAGTGTTCTTTTCGCTGGGGGCACGTGTAGGAAACATCTGTGGGAAGGATCCTAGAAACCTGGGTACAGCGCCCCCCTGTGGCCAGACGCAACAAGGTAACTGCTGGAACTGTGTATGCCTGTTTGTAACCCATGCTTTGATTGTAACTGTACTCTGACATATGTATATTCTGTAGATTCCCTATTGTATATATTGTAGTTTCTAGTGTGCTTTAGGCTGATTAAATTATATAATTAATCTTGGGCTGTTCTGTTATCTCGATCTTGAATCCCACGTCTGTGTGTTCGGCTAATAGTTACCGTAAATCGGTTGGTGGCAGCGAATTGTGCCAAGGATTATTGTGGGGAGGCCAGTGAGATTCGGGGAGATTTTATATATTCCGCCCGCGGAGGTCGGGGGAATATATACCTTACTCTCACCGGGGACCCTTCAATAATCGGCATAAGTAGTATAGCGGCCTCCTTGCTTATTGTCGGGCAATTCCATAATTGGCCTGACTATAAGAGGGGCGCTAGAGAGCGCGTCACGTGCTCTGTCTGTCGGTCGGGAGGTATAAAGGAGGGGTGACCCCCACTTGTTACCCCCCGATTGTGACGTACTGGTAGCCAGCGCGGGGGATTTCTGAGTGACCCCCCCGGTGGTTTGTGACATATTGGTGGCATAGCGGTGGGATCGAGATAATAGTGTGTGTGAGTGTGAGACCCATACTCCCAGACACTAAAGACTGCCTGCAGCAGCTGTGGCTGCTGGGGTCTTCAGACTAGCTCAACACTAGAGTGTCAGAGTGCAGATACTGTAAGGTGTGTGGAGGCATCAGGTGTCAGTTCTGTGTCAGTGACCAAAAGTCTGCAAGAATGGCTGATGGCACCAGGAGCAGAGCTATGCAACTGGCCAATGCTAAAGCAGGAGCCGAAGAGAGGGAGGACGGTGCTGTGGGCAGTAATGAGGAGGTTGCCCACGAGTCCTCCAGGAGCTCGACGCCAGAAAACCGTTCTGCCGAGGACATTGCGCAACCTGGCACTGCTGGACAAGATGAGGAGGAGCTCACCCAAGGTTCCTCAACGAGCCAGATGCCAGCCCTCCGCTCTGAAAGGGACAGTGAATCGCCTAGCTCTGCAGCGTGCCGCAGATCACCACGTGCCATTCCACCGAGCCTGGGAGGCTCGGATAGCCTTCTTCAAATGGCTATGGCCCTTCTCCAGGCTGGAGACCAGAAGGGCTACAAGGAACTCCTGGCAGAGCGCAGGGCAGAGCGGCAGGCAGCGCGTGACGCTGAGGCTGCGGAGCGGCACGCAGAGCGTGAGGCTGCGGAGCGAGAGCGGCAGGCAGCGCGTGAAGAGCGAGAGCGACAGGCAGACCGTGACTACCAGCTGCAGCTAGCTCAGCTCCGGCCCTCATCAGCCACATGTGACCTTCGAGACACCAAACTTCCAAAGGTCCGTGTTGAGGACTTCCCAGTGCTGGAGAAGGATGGAGACTTGGACTCTTTCTTGACTGCTTTTGAACGGACTTGCTTGCAGCACCATCTGGACAAGGACCAGTGGGCCAAATACCTGACCCCCCGTTTAAGGGGTAAGGCCCTGGATATCCTTGGGGACTTGCCTGCTGAGGCAGATCAGGGCTACGACACCATCAAGCGGGCCCTGATCCAACAGTACAACCTCACTCCAGAGTCCTACCGCAAGAAGTTCCGGAGCCTACAGAAGGGACCAAAGGACTCCTGGGCTGACCACCGGCGGGCACTTGCCCGAGCTGCCGACCACTGGACCCAAGGCCTGCAGCTTGCCACCGGACCGGAGATCCTGGACTTGTTCATCACGGAGCAACTCTTGTGGAACTGCCCTGAGGATCTCCGCCAGTTCATCCGAGACCAGAAGCCAAAGGGGTCCACGGCTACAGCTGCCCTTGCCGATGACTACACCAACAACCGGGCCCCTGAGGCCAGGAGAGCGGCCACCAGCAGCACCTGGAGAGGGGGTAAGATGAATTCTGCGACTGCCCCACCTGCCCCTAGACTGCAGGGGGTGTCCCCCTCAACTCCCCTCTCCAGGCCCGTGGCGGAACCAAGACGGTGCCACCAGTGCAACCTACCTGGACACTTCAAGGCCATGTGCCCTCAGCGTCCCAAGGCCCCGGCTCCGTCCCCGTCCCAAGGGCCGCCCAAGGTGTATTGTGTGGGTGGGGGTGGTGGTAGGTCCCTGGACAGCTTCCAACCTGTCACCGTCGGCCGGTCTGTGACCATAGGACTGCGAGACAGCGCCTCGGAGGTGACTCTGGTGCGGCCTGAGATGGTGTCCCCCCAAGACTTGATCCCTGGAAAAACCCTCGCTGTCTCCGGGATTGGAGGCACTGACCCGGCGCTGCCTGTTGCTGACATTTATGTGGACTGGGGCGCAGGGCGAGGGGTGAGGGAGGTGGGGGTAACTGATCGGATCCCTGCAAACGTGCTACTTGGGACAGATTTGGGGCAGATAACCTCCCAGTTTGGGCCCCCACCAAGGGCTGAACCTTCAGCCCGTACTGACATGACTCCTAACAATGTTAATGTGTTATCTATGAATGATGTAAGGGAGGAGGGAGTGAACTCTGATATTTCTGCTTGCATAGACACCATAGACACACACTCAGCTGCAGCTGTGACAGGGGAGGGGGTCAGAGAAAGGTGTGACAATGCCTCTACAAGTAATCAGCCTGTGAGCTGGGATCTGTTGCCCTCTGCAGGGATAAGCAGAGAGCAGGGTGCTGCAGGGGGAGGACCAGTGTGTGGGGTGGGGGCTACCACAGCAAATGTGGGGTCCCCAGAGATTTCACAGCGGGGTTCTGTTGCTGCAGGAGGGGAACAGGCAGGTGAGATTGGGGCCGGTCCAGGAGCGGAAGTGCTCCCAGGTAAGATCTCGGTGCATGGTTCCCCCACAACCGGGGTGTCAGGAAGCCAGGTAGGTCTGCCTGAACCGGCGACTTGGTCAGGAACGGAGGAGGAGCAGGCACGACCCACGGTCGCAGCGGCTGTGGCCGCTGTCACCCGCAGTGGGAGTGCTGGAAGCCAAGGGGCCTCCCGGAGGTCCGATAGCTCTTCCCCTTCTGACCAAGTGGCAGCCGAGTCAGGTGGAGGCCAGGACACAGGTCCCGGGGTACTGACTGAAGATGTGACAGTCTCGTCGATTCTGGCCACATCTAGTCAGGGGTTTCAGGCAGCGTTAGAAGCTGACGACAGCCTGAAAGCTCTTAAGGAGCAGGCGGCACAGCCTCCCTCGGACTCGGACCCGGAGCGAGTGGTCTGGGACCAAGGACGGCTGTACCGGGCCACGGTCCAGCAGGGTTCACCGGAGGCGTGGCCCAGGGACCGACAGTCGGTGGTACCCTATCCGTTCCGGACGGAGTTGTTGCGGATCGCACATGAGATTCCGATGGCCGGACACCTAGGGATCGCTAAGACCAAGGCCAGGTTAAACCAGCATTTCTACTGGCCAAAAATGGGGGCCGATGTGGCTGCCTACTGCCGTTCGTGTGAAACCTGTCAGAGAGTGGGGAAGGCGGGGCCACGCCCCAAAGCCCCACTAGTATCTCTGCCAATCATCGATGAGCCTTTCAGGAGGGTGGCTGTGGATCTGGTCGGCCCGCTGGCCATCCCCAGCAGCTCCGGGAAACGCTTCATACTGACGGTAGTGGACTATGCCACCCGGTACCCAGAAGCAGTGGCCTTGTCGTCCATTCGGGCTGACAAGGTGGCCACCGCATTGCTGGAGATTTTCTCCCGAGTGGGTTTTCCCCAGGAAATGCTCACTGACCGGGGGACCCAATTCATGTCCCAGCTGATGGAGGCCCTCTGTAAGCAAGTCCAGGTGCGACATCTGGTGGCCAGCCCGTACCATCCACAGACTAATGGCCTGTGCGAGCGGTTTAATGGCACCTTAAAGCAGATGCTTAAGATGTTGGTCGACTCCCATGGGCGTGACTGGGAGCGGTATCTCCCACACCTGTTATTTGCTTACCGGGAGGTTCCACAGGCCTCAACAGGATTCTCACCGTTTGAGCTCCTGTACGGGCGACGTGTGCGGGGCCCCCTGGCTCTGGTGAAAGAGGCTTGGGAAGGGGATTTGGCCACCCCTGGAGTGTCGGTTATCGAGTATGTCATGCGCTTCCGGGACAAAATGCAGGCCTTGACGCAACTGGTACACGACAATATGGATCAAGCCCAGGCCGATCAGAAGCGTTGGTACGACCAGAACGCTTGTGAGAGGACCTACCAAGTGGGTCAAAAGGTGTGGGTACTGGTCCCCGTACCACAGGACCAGCTTCAGGCAGCCTGGGAAGGCCCATACCTCGTGTACCAGCAGCTCAACCCTGTAACGTACCTGGTCACCCTGGACCCTGCCCGTGGAAGGCGGAAGCCCTTCCATGTGAACATGATGAAGGCACATCATGAGCGGGAGGCATGTGCGCTCCCCGTGTGCAACCTGCCCGAGGAGGGAGAAGCGGAAACCCTCTTGGATATGCTAGCCCAGGTTAGGGCAGGCGGATCCATTGAGGATGTGGAGGTTGGCCACCAGCTCTTGGAGGACCAACGGTCCCAGCTGTGGGCCACCCTACACCCCTTCCGGGGGTTGTTTACCAACCAGCCCGGAAGGACTAACTTGGCTGTCCATCACGTGGACACTGGGGATCATCCCCCGATCCGGCGTTCAGCATATCGGGTCTCCCTGGAGGTGCAGCAACACATGCGCCAGGAGATTGACGAGATGCTGAAGCTGGGGGTGATCCAGGCATCCAACAGCGCTTGGGCCTCGCCTGTAGTCCTCGTCCCTAAGAAGGACCGAACCACTCGGTTCTGCGTGGACTACAGGGGGCTCAATGCTGTCACGGTCGCCGATGCGTACCCAATGCCACGCATCGATGACCTGCTCGATCAGTTGGCCGGGGCTCAGTACCTGACCATCATGGACCTAAGCCGGGGATATTGGCAGATCCCCCTGACTCGCAAGGCCAGGGAACGCTCTGCCTTTATTACCCCATTTGGACTATACGAGTCCACGGTGATGCCATTCGGGATGAGGAATGCCCCTGCCACTTTCCAGCGGATGGTCAACACCCTGCTCAAGGGACTTGAAGGGTACGCGGCCGCGTACCTGGATGACATTGCCGTCTTCAGTCCCACCTGGGAGGACCACCTAGAGCATCTAGCACAGGTGCTCAGGCGGATCCACCGGGCAGGTTTGACCATCAAGCCGGGCAAGTGTCAGCTGGCCATGAGCGAGGTCCAGTACCTCGGTCACCGGGTAGGCGGGGGAACACTGAAGCCCGAGCCTGAGAAAGTGGAGGCCATCGCATCCTGGCCCACCCCCAGGACCAAGAAGCAGGTGATGTCCTTCTTGGGGACCGCTGGGTACTATAGGAGGTTTGTTCCATGCTATAGTAGCCTGGCAAAGCCCTTGACGGACCTCACCAAGAAGAAGCTGCCCTCTGCAGTCGATTGGACAATGGACTGCGAGACAGCCTTCCGGGCCCTAAAGGACGCCCTGTCCAGCCCGCCCGTGCTACAGGCAGCCGACTTCACGCGGCCGTTTGTAGTACAGACCGACGCCAGTGACTTCGGCCTCGGTGCGGTGCTCAGCCAGGTGGACTCTGCGAGCCAAGAGCACCCAGTCTTGTACCTGAGCAGGAAGCTGTTACCAAGGGAAGTTGCCTATTCCACGATGGAGAAGGAGTGCCTGGCCATAGTGTGGGCCCTGCAGCGTCTGCAACCCTATCTATACGGGCGCCACTTCATCGTGGAGACGGACCACAATCCCCTCAGCTGGTTGCACACCGTCTCTGGGACGAATGGGCGATTGTTGCGATGGAGCCTTGCGCTCCAGCAATACAACTTCACCATTCGCCACAAAAGGGGCCGTGACCACGGTAACGCAGACGGGCTGTCCCGACAAGGAGAGGTCGCGGACGGGCGCACGGGGGAACACCGGAGTGTGCTGCCCCCTAGCGCCCTCAAAAGGGGGGAGGTGTGAGGTAAATCCGGAGATATGACGATAAATCATGATATTCAAGTTATGTCAGGAAGCCCTCTCCTGGTGTCACCCCCCCTTTCCTTCACACAACTTGTTTAGCAACCCATCCCATGGCCATGTCCTGTGATATGGAGATGAGGTGGTGTGGGAACAATGGACACAGGATGACTCCCTGCCGTCACCCTGTAGTAGGAGCTGCTATCTAATTAGCAAGGCTCTGGAAGTAGCCAGACAGAACGACTCCAGTAAAAAATGGTTCATATCTCGCAAGCCATATTTCCGATAAATATGGCAACCATAAAAATGGTGTCTCCGCATGCGGACGATGCCGGCACACCCTTTTTATGGGAGCAGGACATTGGGAAATGCCCCAGGCGTGATATCAGCCAATGGGGAACTGGCAGACAGGTCATGAGTCCCCTCGTTCTGTAGCTAAATTCATAACTGTCACAATGAGAGCATTGGCGTCCGCCTACGACGCTCCCAGGCAAAGTTATGGCCCATATTCCATGTTGTGGATTGTCCATAACTCCAGCCAGGGGTGGAGCAGTGCTCCCTCTGAGGTCACTAAGGTAGGAGGGGACCTGGATTTGCCCAGGTTGATAACCCTACTTCGGCCATTTTCCAGTGTTCTTTTCGCTGGGGGCACGTGTAGGAAACATCTGTGGGAAGGATCCTAGAAACCTGGGTACAGCGCCCCCCTGTGGCCAGACGCAACAAGGTAACTGCTGGAACTGTGTATGCCTGTTTGTAACCCATGCTTTGATTGTAACTGTACTCTGACATATGTATATTCTGTAGATTCCCTATTGTATATATTGTAGTTTCTAGTGTGCTTTAGGCTGATTAAATTATATAATTAATCTTGGGCTGTTCTGTTATCTCGATCTTGAATCCCACGTCTGTGTGTTCGGCTAATAGTTACCGTAAATCGGTTGGTGGCAGCGAATTGTGCCAAGGATTATTGTGGGGAGGCCAGTGAGATTCGGGGAGATTTTATATATTCCGCCCGCGGAGGTCGGGGGAATATATACCTTACTCTCACCGGGGACCCTTCAATAATCGGCATAAGTAGTATAGCGGCCTCCTTGCTTATTGTCGGGCAATTCCATAATTGGCCTGACTATAAGAGGGGCGCTAGAGAGCGCGTCACGTGCTCTGTCTGTCGGTCGGGAGGTATAAAGGAGGGGTGACCCCCACTTGTTACCCCCCGATTGTGACGTACTGGTAGCCAGCGCGGGGGATTTCTGAGTGACCCCCCCGGTGGTTTGTGACAGTCACTTCTCAAGTAGATTTGTAAATATCTCAAAAGATGACCCAAGGATCTGAATTTCCTACATTTCCTCTTCTCCTGGTCAATCCCTTCATTATTACTTTTGAGGAAAGAAGTAATAAAATAAAAGGTTAAAGTTCAACAGAATTGGAGGAAATGTCCACAATCTGTTTCTTCACATCAAAATGAAGATGATCCGCGGAGAGGAAGCGTGGACGATTAAAGTAAATATCACCGCCTGAAGGAAACTCCCCTAAGAGTCGTCCAGAGGGACTTCGGAGTGGACAACAGAGACTTATTTTCTTCCTGGCAGGAAACAAACATCCTCCCTCCCCGAGATGGGGCTCATTCCGTCACTCCACACTGCGGAGACATTTCTTACCTGCGTCTCAAGTGTCAAATGGGCTAAGTGATGCTCTCAGGAGAAAACAGCAGACGAGACTTTTTATCACTGGGCCACATGATCCCCAATGGAGGATGGAAAGGTTCTTGGGGCCAATTATCCACATTGCTTAGGAAACACCTGTCTCTCATGGAGGAAATTCAGCGCGAGTGTTGAACGAGCCACAAGAGTTGGTTAAATAATGATGCAAGTTGCACAAATTTTATCAAAATGGCGGTCATATCAATATTCCAATGTTTTGCCCTCCAAATCTTGGTCACTTGACTCTTGCTCCATTTTCCGATCTATTAGTGTAGTAAATTGGATTATTTGACTAAGTAGCAGAGCTGACAAAAGATAATGGTGATTCCTCCAGTTACCAGACAAAGGGACTCTGAACATAGAAACCATGGTGGGACTCCAGAGCAAAAGTTCTAATTGGTTCCCCTGACCCCCATAATTAATTAATTAATTCATTAATTCATTAATTCATTAATTAATATTCGGCTGGGTCCCATAAGCACATGACTGACAACTTTACAGTCCTGACAAAGTAATTTTCCTCCTATTGAATTCCCTAGATTCCCCTTTCATTGCACCCGTAAAATATGATGTCAACAGAAGTGCCCCACACACACTGTATGATCCCCCACAGTGAATTCCTCCACAGTACCCTTCACACACAGTATGATGACCCTACTGTACACCACAGTATAATGGCCCCCACACAGCCCTCCGCACATTATGATGGACCAAACACAAACCTTCACACTGTATAATTGCTTACATGCAGTATAAGGGTCCTCAAATAGCTCTCTGTGATGGTGGGATATTGTGGCTCATGTACCATTTTTTGTGGTTTCATGTTTTGGTCGTGGTGGTCTGCCTATTCGATGTATTGTTTATCCTATCTGCAGGGTTATATCTTCTTGAAGCGCTTCTGTCCCTAGGTTTGGGGGGAGGTGGGCCTGGAATCCACCTAACCTCTTTGCTTACCTGGGGGATGGGACAATCTGTTTGAGAACTTGAAGAGAGAAGGAAGAAGATTGATCCTCTTTGAGGGAAAAGCTGAGGCTGTGGCCAGCATGCCAGAGAGACTGTGAGAAACCCCCATTTACCTGCAAAAGGACTGCTGGAGGATTGTGACTCATCCCTGGGACATTTATGTCATTACAGGAATATTTTACCCTCTTTGTGGTGGATTATTTGATGATCATTTTGTACTGCATGGAATAAATATGCTTTGGCATGTTCACTCATCTCTCACTCTGTTGATTGTGTGATATGGGAGAAGGACCCCGTGACACCCTCCATAAAGTATAAGGGCTCCCCCATAGCCCTCAAAATATTATATTGGCCCCTATATAGCCCTCCAAATATTATAATGGCCTCCACATAGCTATCAAAATATTATAATGGCCCCCACATAGCCTTCCACGTACGATAATTGTTCCCACATATTCATCCATATAGTATTATGCACCCCCATAGTCCTCCATATAGTATAATAGGCCCCACATTGCCTTCCATATAGTATAATGAATCCCCTGAAAACCTCCATATAGTGTAAAGTATCCCCCATAGTCCTTTATATAATAATAATATATTATGATGCACACCCCATAGCCCTTCATATAGTAAAACGTATCCCCCATAGTCCTCCACACTGACTACTGTACACTATATCAAAGTGTCAGATCTTCAGTGTTGAAAAAGATACAGTATAATAAAATATTTACAAAAGTATGAGAGGTGTACTCAGTTTTGTGATATACTGTATAATGCATGCCTCCAGAGGCCATATATTATAATTCACACCCTAAAGTCCTTCATATATTATAAGGCACACCCCATCATACTCCATATCTTATAATACACACCCCATAGTCCTTCATATAGTATAAAACACTCCCCATAGTCCTCCATATAGCATAATGCATATACCCCTAGGAAAGGAAGGGATAGGGGTGTAATGGAAACACAGATTAAGACAGGGGAAAACCAAAACTCAAACTGCAAATTCACAGGAACAAACAGTAAGAGAATAAAGAGAAGACCAAGAGTAGGAAGGCAGCAACAAAAAGACAAGGGTTAACACCACAACCGCTCACAGCAATAATGCACAGGAACAGCCAGTAAGTCTGGATCACAACACCTCATCACCAGACCAGTATAGGTAAACATTAGCTGGCATTAAAGGAATAGTCCAGCCAGCATATATAGGAGGGGAGCGAATGTGACTGGCTCCCACACAGCATGTGATCAAAGAGACTAACAAGCAGTGTAGGTAGAGATTACCTCTTGCTAGCCTGTCTGTAGGTCAATGCCCGCGTCTACCTGTGCTGGTTATAGACATCAGAGAAGTTAGCAGGCAGCGTTCCAGAACCTGTAGATTCTAAAGATTCTGATGCTGCCATGAAAGTTGACGATGAAAGTCTACAGAAGGAGAAATCGCATTTTGAAGTTGTGTCTGTAAGTGAATTGAGACATGATGATGCACTTCTAGCTTCTCAGTAACACATTGGATTTCCTGCCTCGCAGCCCCCTGCCCTGGTGGAATAACAGGTCGTTTGCTCTTGTACATGTCCACTGACCTGTCAATCATCTAAGGGAGGGTGCTGCTAGGCAGGAAATACAGCCTGATGCTGAGGAGCTGTAAGTGCATCGTCACAACCCAATGCACTTACATACAGAACTTCAAATTGCAATTTCTTGCTGATTTGGGGGGAGGTGGCGAGGGGAGCAAAATTTCTGACAGGTTCCGTTTCACAATGTTTGTCAAGTGACAATAAGATTTTTGGAGGGTTATTGAATGCTGGTTCACACATATAACATTCCCTCTATTGTTGACCCTGCTGAGGCTGCATTCATTGGACCGTACAGCTTCATAGCCTTGGAAATGGTGAGCTGATCATTTTCTCTTATTAGTTTAGTGCTGTATCACCTAAAAGACCAGGTTACGTCCCCAGTACTGGGTCCGTGAGCAGGGTAAAAGGCAGAAAGGCCCCATCCTTTACCTGTAGTCTCCTAACATCCGCCATGTAGGTGGCAAAAATTGAAACGACACGTATCTGGTGGGCTCATGTGTTTTACAAGGTGGCCATCCACCGGTAACTGCTGCTATTGCAGCTAGAACTAATTACAACAATTTAACCCCTTAGATGCCATGGTGATCAGCGGACAAGGCATCTAAAGGGGTTTGATTGAGAGAGACGTCTATTACAACACGTTTTTTGGCAGTTTAATGGCAGCCAGAGGGGGGCCTGGATTTTCATGCACAGTGGTGTAGTGGGGCATTTTAGATTCCAATTAAAGGGCTGGGCCCCATCCTCTACCTGTAGTCTACCCACCTCTCCCAACATTCATCATGTAGATGGTAGAAATGGGAAGGACACGTATGGAGAGGGCTCGTGTTTTACAAGGTGGTCATCCACCGGTAACTGCTGCGATTGGAGCTAGAACTAATCGCAACAGTTTAACCCCTTAGATGCCATGGTGATCAGTGGACAAGGCATCTAAAGGTGTTAGACTGAGAGAGCAGTCTATTACAACACGTTTGGTGGCAGTTTAATGGTGGTCGGGGCACAGTGGTGTAGTGGGGGGGGCATTTAGAGTCCGTGATGATCAGTGGACAAGACATCTAAAGATGTTAGAACATGTTTGGTGGCAGGTTAATGGCAGTCGGGGGGCTTTGGATTTCCAAGTGTCGGGGCGGGGGCCAGCTTCCCCATCATTGGGGCTGCTCGGGGAGATCGTGCTCGGATCCGGTGCCTTCTCCTCGGTGGCTCGAGCGGGACGGACCGCTCCTCGCCCACGAGTGAAAAGGGGGTGGAATTTGGATTTGGGATATATACAGAGTTCGTGACGCCACCCACGGGTTGTGGTGATGGTGGGCACCACCGCTGCCAGTGATGGGGTTCCCGGGAGCGAAGGCGGGGAGCAGCTAGGTGTTGACGCCTCCGTGGGTAGGTGCGGTTGGTCCCGGGGCCCGGTAAGAGGTTGGGTTCCCGTAGGATGGGGTTCGCAGGGTGCAGGGTTGCGGTGCAGCGTAGCGCGGTGCCGGATGGCACTGGTGTACTCACTCAGACACAGATGGACAGAGTCTCTGGTAAACCAAACGGCTGGATGGACGGGGGCCCGCAGCTGGCTGCGGTGTTCTCCCTGGATGGGTTGATGGTGGCTGTCGTTTCCCTGCACCTGTGTTTTGTGTCTTGACTCCAATGCCTGGGCACCGGGAGTCCGCTCCCCGACGTATACGTGCCGGAGGAGCCCTTTTGCCCGCAGACACTGGCCCTTTGGATCTCTGGCCCTTGGCGGTGGCACTTATCTGGAACGGTTGGGCTGTTGCCTTCAATCGGGACTTGGGTGGGAATGAACCCCTGAGGTCCAGACCGCAATCAGAAAATTTGACTAAAGGTTGGCTTTAAGCCTAGTCGGGGTCTGAGTACCCTGCCTGGTGCTTGGCTCCAATCGGCTCCCCGGTTCGGTACCGGCGGGCCACCACCCGACCCCGGTCCTACGGTTCTGCTGACCTTCACCAACTCCTGCAGACGGCCACCACCGTCTGCCAACCTTGCTGGACGTGCCTGGGCTCCAACCCAGACACCCACAGTTTTCACTCCTCACTCACTCTACTGCCCACAATGGGACTCTCTGACTGACTGACTACTGTTTTCCCGCCTCCAGGACTGTGAACTCCTCGGTGGGTGGGGCCAACTGCCTGGCTCCGCCCCACCTGGTGTGGACATCAACCCTGGAGGGTGGCAACAAGGGTTTCATGTGTGACTGGTGTGACCTGTCCAGGGAAGGGGGGTGTATGATGTTGTTTAGTGACCTGTGACCCCTGGGGTCCAGGACATCACACAAGCACATCCCTGCTGTAGTGGTCCAGCACAGGGGGCTTTTTTAGAGTCCAATTAAAGGATTGGGTGGTTTCCCAGCATTCAGACATCCAGCAATCAGCATATTATCATCTCTCTGGAGAATAGGCAAAAATATTGGAGTTAGAACTAACCGCAACAGATTAACCACTTAGACCCCGTGGTGATCAGTGGACAAGGCATCTAAAGGGGTTTGATTGAGAGAGTTGTCTATTACAACACATTTTGTGGCAGTTTAATGGCAGCTGGGGGGCCCTGGATTTCCATGCACAGTGATGTGGTGGGGGGCATTTTAAAGTCCAATTAAAGGATTGGGTGGGGTCCCAGCGGTCAGACATGCAGCAACCAGCATATTATCATCTCTCTGGAGAATAGGCGAGAACTTTCCAAATTGGGAAAAATAACCCTTTAAATTGCCTTTGATAAAACGGTATGAGATGAGAATTCCGTCATATTCTTCACCTATGCATGGGATTTGGAGCTGTGTGTCAGGAAACCTCGATATACATCTATACCTTGGCAGAGAACATATATCCACGCGGCTTTCTGTCAGTAAACAACGTGTGTTATCTTCCCCGGTTGTCTGCCGTCCAGTCGCATCTTCTGTGCAGGAGTTATGGCGTTCCTCGTTCCTCTGACCGGTGCAGCATGTGGCGCAGGCAATGAGACGTTTAATTTGAAGGAAATACATGGCAAATTAATATCAGGTTTTTTCCCTTGAAATCATAACTATTTGGTCTTCGGGGAGTGATTAATGGCAGAAAGGCAAAAATAGCAGCATCTGTTTGCCATATTTATGTCCCATCCATCCCTTACATCCTTCTTCTATATTTTCCTTTGCTACGTTGTCCTTCTCTTAAGCAGGCCCCGGGGAGATGTACATTTTTATTACATTTTTCACTAATTTCAGAAAAAGGAAGCCAAGGTCCTGGGGGTGTCATGCTCATAACATATGGATGTGTCTATATATGTATATAATGTATATGTATACCTCCTGTATGTATATCCCTCTTCTTAGAAGGACCTGCACAGGAAAATTAAGGAGGAACTCCACCTTAAAAGTATGTATACAACATGAACACCATGAGACTATTCCACCCCCCATCTCCAAACACTTCATGTGAAATCCCTGCAGCGAACCCCCTCTGCATTCACAAATGTCTTCCATAAATTGAACCAGAAAATGGAAAGTACTGAATCTAATGTCCTTCTATAGCCAGCAGCATAGCTGGGGGCAGAGTGTAAGGCAAATGAGGCGCCACCAAAAGTATGGATTCCCCACCACCACCAAACTATGCATGCACCACCACCAAACTATGGGTGCCCCACCACCACCAAACACCACCCCATCACCAAACTATGGATGCCCAGCCACCACCAAACACCACCACCGCCAAACTATGGATGCCTAACCCCCATCAAACACCACCACCACCAAACTATGGATGCACCGCCACCACCAAACACCACCAAACTATGAATGCCCAACCACCACCAAACGCCACCACCACCAAACTATGGATGCCCCACCACCACCAAACACCACCCCCACCAAACTATGGATGCCCAACCACCAAACACCACCACCGCCAAACTATGGATGCCCAACCACCACCAAACACCAGCACCACCAAACACCACCTCCACCAAACTATGGATGCCCAACCACCACCAAACACCACCACCACCACCACCAAACTATGGATGCCCAACCACCACCAAACTATGCATGCACCACCACCACCAAACACCACCCCCATCATCAAACTATGGATGCACCACCACCACCAAACACCACCCCCACCACCAAACTATGGATGCACCACCACCACCAAACACCACCTCCACCAAACTATGGATGCCCAGCCTCCACCAAACACCACCACCGCCAAACTATGGATGCCTAACCCCCATCAAACACCACCACCACCAAACTATGAATGCACCGCCACCACCAAACACCACCAAATTATGAATGCCCAACCACCACCAAACACCACCACCACCAAACTATGGATGCCCAGCCACCATCAAACACCACCACCGCCAAACTATGGATGCCTAACAACCATCAAACACCACCACCACCAAACTATGGATGCACCGCCACCACCAAACTATGAATGCCCAACCACCACCAAACACCACCACCACCAAACTATGGATGGCCCACCACCACCAAACACCACCCCACCAAACTATGGATGCCCAACCACCACCAAACACCAGCACCACCAAACACCACCTCCACCAAACTATGGATGCCCAACCACCACCAAACACCACCACCGCCAAACTATGGATGCCTCACCACCACCAAACACCACCCCCACCAAACTATGGATGCCCAACCACCAAACACCACCACCGCCAAACTATGGATGCCCAACCACCACCAAACACCACCACCACCAAACTATGGATGCCCAACCACCACCAAACACCACCACCACCAAACTATGGATGCCCAACCACCACCAAACACCAACACCGCCAAACTATGGATGCACCACCACCACCAAACACCACCAAACTATGAATGCCCAACCACCACCAAACACCACCACCACCAAACTATGGATGCCCAGCCACCACCAAACACCACCACCGCCAAACTATGGATGCCTAACCCCCATCAAACACCACCACCACCAAACTATGGATGCACTGCCACCACCAAACACCACCAAACTATGAATGCCCAACCACCACCAAACACCACCACCGCCAAACTATGGATGTCGGCATCCTCTTAAAAAAACTACCAGAATTGTGATATACTGTATATATATGTATATATATATATGTATATACTAGAAGGTGGCCCGATTCTACGCATCGGGTATTCTAGAATTTACGTATTGTGTAGTTCATGTATGATTTTTGTTATATATATATATATATATATATATATATATAGAGAGAGATGTTGTTGTCTGTAGTTACCAAGTGTTTGTGTAGGCGCTGTACATGTTCTGGGTGTTGTCTGGGTGTGACGGGGGTGAGAGCGGTGTTGTATGTGTGTTGCGTGTGTTGCGTTGTTTGTGGAGCGCTGTGTGTCTGTAGCGTTGTGTGTGTGTTGCGCGGTTTGTGTGTGTGTGGTGTGTTTTGGGGGGAGGTATGTTTTGTGCAATGTGTGTGTTGTGCGGTATGTGCGTATATTTGTGTGTGCCGCGGTGTTTGTGTGTTGGGTGTTGTGTGTGTGCAGCGTTGTCTGTGTGTGTGGGTGTCTGTTTAGGGCAGTTGTTTGTGGTTCCCAGTATGTGTGTGTGTGTGTGTGGTGTGTTGTGCAGTGCGCGCGCGCGTGTGTGTGTGTGTGTGTGTGTGTGTGTGTGTGCGCATCAGCCTCTCTTCTCTCAGCCTACCTCTCCCAGCCTCCCTCCTCCCAGCCTCCTTCAGCATCAGCCTCCCTCTCCCAGCCTCCCCAGCATCAGCCTCCGCCAGCATCAGCCTCTCTCCTTCCAGCCTCCTCCAGCATCAGCCTCCCTCTCCCAGCCTTCCCCAGGATCAGCCTCTCTCCTCCCAGCCTCCATCCTCCCAGCCTTCCCCACCATCAGCTTTCCCCTCCCAGCCTCCCTCAGCATCAGCCTTCCCCAGCATCAGCCTCCCGTTCCCAGCCTTCCCCAGGATCAGCCTCTCTCCTCCCAGCCTCCTTCCTCCCAGCCTTCCCCAGCATCAGCTTTCCCCTCCCAGCCTCCCTCAGCATCAGCCTCCCTCAGCATCAGCCTCCCGTTCCCAGCCTTCCCCAGGATCAGCCTCTCTCCTCCCAGCCTCCTTCCTCCCAGCCTTCCCCAGCATCAGCTTTCCCCTCCCAGCCTCCCTCAGCATCAGCCTCCCTCAGCATCAGCCTCCCGTTCCCAGCCTTCCCCAGGATCAGCCTCTCTCCTCCCAGCCTCCTTCCTCCCAGCCTCCCTCAGCATCAGCCTTCCTCTCCCAGTCTCCCCCAGCATCAGCCTCCCCAAGCATCAGCCTCCACCAGCATTAGCCTCTCTCCTTCCAGCCTCCTCCAGCATCAGCCTCCCTCTCCCAGCCTTCCCCAGGATCAGCCTCTCTCCTCCCAGCCTCCGTCCTCCCAGCCTTCCCCAGCATCAGCTTTCCCCTCCCAGCCTCCCTCAGCATCAGCCTTCCCCAGCATCAGCCTCCCGTTCCCAGCCTTCCCCAGGATCAGCCTCTCTCCTCCCAGCCTCCGTCCTCCCAGCCTTCCCCAGCATCAGCTTTCCCCTCCCAGCCTCCCTCAGCATCAGCCTCCCGTTCCCAGCCTTCCCCAGGATCAGCCTCTCTCCTCCCAGCCTCCTTCCTCCCAGCCTCCCTCAGCATCAGCCTTCCCCTCCCAGTCTCCCCCAGCATCAGCCTCCCCAAGCATCAGCCTCCACCAGCATTAGCCTCTCTCCTTCCAGCCTCCCCCAGCATCAGCCTCCCCCAGCATCAGCCTCCACCAGCATCAGCCTCCCTCGTCCCAGCCTCCCCCTCCCAGCCTCCCCCAGCATCAGCCTCTCTCCTCCCAGCCTTCCCCATGATCAGCCTCTCTGCTCCCAGCCTCCTCCAGCACGCCGTGCTCCTCTGCCGACACTCACACACCCGATCGCATCCACTCACACACACCCGATCGCATCCACTCACACACACCCGATCGCATCCACTCACACACACCCGATCGCATCCACTCACACACACCCGATCGCATCCACTCACACACACCCGATCGCATACACTCACACACACCCGATCGCATACACTCACACACACCCGATCGCATACACTCACACACACCTGATCGCATACACTCACACACACAGACACTGACGATATCGCACATACGCGCTTATACTCACAACATCCGGGGATATCACATGCTTCTGGCCATGTGATCCTCCCGCAGGTCCTGGAAGATCACAACAGCACAGTATCGAGGCCGAGAAGCAAGCGATATCCCAGGATGTTGTGAGTATGTGGATGCGATGTGATGTGTGAGGTGTGTGTGAGTGTGATCTGATTTGTGTGTGTGTGTATGTGTGTGTGTGTGTGCTGTTATGTGTCTGTATTTTCCGCAGCTGCAGGACCTTGATGTGTGGATGCGATGTGATGTGTGTGTGAGGTGTGTGTGAGAGTGAGTGTGAGCCGGTGTACACTGGTAACTATGATACACATCGGGTAACTAAGGGACCTTAGTTACCCGATGTGTATAATGGTTACCAGCTTTCACGGCCTCCGTGAAGATCCCAGCATCGCAAGGTTATGTGTGGCGCTGCCGGGATCCTGACGGAGCCGGTGTAGAAGCAAGCGATATCCCAGCATGTTGTGATGTGTGAGGTGTGTGTGAGGGTGTGTGTGAGAGTGAGTGTGAGAGTGAGTGTGATCTGATGTGTGTGTGTACTCACCTGGGAATCGGGGCTCCGTGTCAGTTGGGCCAGAGCGAGCGTGGATTGCGTGAGGGGGCGGGGCCTGCAGAGAGCCGGGGCGAGAGGCCAATCCGTGTGGGGGGGCGGGGCCATGGCGAGCCCAGCGGCCAATCAGCTTTGTGTCACCGTAAGGACACAATTTCGGAGCATGACAGACAGACAGACAGACAGACAGACAGAATAAGGCAATTATATATATATATATATATATATATATATATTAGGCGGCACTGTGGCTCACTGGTTAGTGTTGCAAGACTGCTGGGGTCTTGAGTTCAAATCCCACCAAGGACACCATCTACAAGGAGTGTGTATGTTCTAACTGTGTTTGCGTGGGTTTCTTCTGTGTTCTCCCACACTCCAAAACCATACTCTTAGGGAACCTAGATTGTTAGCCCCATTGTTGCCAATGTATGTAAAGTGCTGTGGAATTAACAGCGCTATTTAAATGAATATATATATATATGCAGAGATTGAGGCACATTCATTAATGACTGCAGCTTTGGAAATACATTGAAAAAAAAAAGATGGCCCACGTTTCACAAGGTATTTGTGCCTTTTTTCCCCCCACATTTTACTCCAGAATAATTTCTAATCTGATGTGCTATGTGAGAGAAATCTGCTTCTTTCTCCACTTATGAGTCTCTTTCTACTCTTCCCTTGCAACCTGTAGACCAGAGAGAGAAGGGAGAGAGAGAGAAAACACAGGAGCTGCTGGATTCACAGCTGCACTGCTCAGTACTGCAGTATAATGTCCTCCATACTGCTGCAACTAAACATTTACTGCATAAAGATCTACTGTATTATGTCCTCCATGCTGCTGTATAATGTCCTCCATGCTGCTGTATATTGTCATCCATGCTGCTGTATATAATGTTCTCCATGCTGCTGTATATTGTCATCCATGCTGCTGTATAATGTCCTCCATGCTGCTGTATAATGTCCTCCATGCTGATGTAGAATGTCCTCCATGCTGCTGTATAATGTCCTCCATACTGCTGTATATTGTCTGCCATGCTGCTGTATAATGTTTTCCAAGCTGCTGTATAATGTTCTCTATGCTGCTGTATAATGTCCTCCATGCTGCTGTATAATGTCCTCCATGTTGCTGTATAATGTGCTTTATGCTGCTGTATAATGTCCTCCATGCTACTGTATAGTGTCCTCCATGCTGCTGTATAATGTCCTCTATGCTGCTGTATAATGTCTTCCATGCTGCTGTATAATGTCCTCCATGTTGCTGTATAATGTCCTTTATGCTGCTGTATAATGTCCTTCATAATGAAAAGGAGAAAAAAGCTGGGAATCCTAGTCTGATTATATAATAATTCATCAAAACTAGTAACTTGCATCAATATAAAAAGTTTATTGTTACAAAAAGGTTTCCTTAGCAAGCATACAATTATATAATTTGTTGAATAATAAATAGTATATAAGTTAACACAGGAGGGGATCCTGACAAGTACACAGGGGCCCCAAGGAAGCTAATGAAACGTACGCGTCGGGGCACGTTTTTTCACTCTGGCATCCACCTAACATGGGTAATTGTATATAACCACCTCATTGCTGAACGCTGTACTTGGGCAAAATCTTGCTATTATTATGCTTCTATTTTTGATTGGTTGAAAATCTCCTGTCTCAGCGGCAGCATGAGTTTGTACCCTTGATTAAACATCATGCGCCCACAGTGTATTCATATATTTGATGGAGGACTGTATGTCCATTAATAGCTACAATCTCTGTGAGGCATTTAATTGTACATTGTACTGGACATTTGATACCCTCCCATGTTCGTCATTGGACCTTTGTGTACCTGTCAGGATCCCCTCCTGTATTAACTTATATACTATTTATTATTCAACAAATTGTATAATTATATGCTTGCTAAGGAAACCTTTTTGTAACAATAAACTTTTTATATTGATGCAAGTTACTAGTTTTGATGAATTATTATATAATCAGACTATGATTCCCAGCCTTTTTCTCCTTTTCATTATGATTGCAATCTGGGTTTAGTCATTTAATTATAAGCAATGATCCTATATTCTGCCCTTATTCGTTTTATTCATAATGTCCTTCATGCTGCAGTTTATTGTCCCCCATGCTGCTGTATAATGTCCTCCATGCGGCTGTATAATGTCTTCCATGCTGCTGTATAGTGTCCTCCATGCGGCTGCTCTTGCTTCTGACCATGTGATACATAGAGCCCGGAGAGCAGAAATCCCTCATGTCTGTGTGTGTGATGTGTATGAGAGACATCATAGCAGCTGGTCTCCACCTACTAGCTCAGAGTCAACTGAATGAACAAAACAATAAGAGTTAAAACCTGTAGATAGGAAAACTGGTGAAAAATGTAGGATGCAAATAATATAACCAACAGAAATAGTGTAAAGGTCCCGTCACACGGTACTATGTATTGTGCGATCGCATGAGCGATCGAAACCCCCCCCATCGTTTGTGCGTCACGGGCAATTCGTTGCCCGTGGCGCACAAAGTCATTAACCCCGTCACACATACTTACCTCCCAAATGACCTCGCTGTGGAGCTGCAAACATCCTTTTCCTGAAGGGGGAGGGACATTCGGCATCACAGCGACGCCACACAGCGGCCGCCGTATAGAAACGGAGGGGCGGAGATGAGTGGGCCGTAACATACCGCCCACCTACTTCCTTCCTCATTGCCAGTGGGATGCAGGTAAGTGGTGTTCGTCGTTCCCAGGGTGTCACACGTAGCGATGTGTGCTGCCTCAGGAACGACGAACAACCAGCGCGCAGAAGGAGGAACGATATTATGAAAATGAACGACATGTCAACGAGCAACGATAAGGTGAGTATTTTTGCTCGTTAACAGTCGTTCGGAGGTGTCACACGCTACGACATCTCTAACGATGCCGGATGTGCGTCACAAATTCCGTGACCCCGATGACATATCATTAGATATATCGTAGCGTGTGACGGGGCCTTTAGTCCTCATATACACACACATGACATGTATGTTTAATCCATTAGCAAGAATTAAGAACCATTTATGAAGAGTGCTGGACAGGGTTCAAACACATTTTTTGAAAAATCGCAAAAATAGAAAAAAATCAGTTGCATCTCTACTCAACACAGACCATGCCGGCATGGCAAAGAGCGACATCATTTTAGATAGGCTGAAAAGTCATCACAAATTTGTCAATGAAAGAAACTTGCATATTGGAAATAAAATAATCTGCCTTCAACTTTGAAATTCGACAAAATGAATCCATTCTTGTTAATTGTGGACCCATCTATTTACTAAGGTGGCATTTGGTTCAACCTTCACATCTATGACCCCCCAAGGGCACGTTTTCTCTTTGCATCTGTTGCGTATTGCATGGGGGGAGAGACCGGTACATCATTGGCATGGGTGTTGATGAATCTCCCCATTATGCAGTTCCCATTTAGATTATGTTTGGTCAATACATGGTCCGAATGAGCAAGAGAATTATAAGATACATGACATGCTGTATCAATCTACGTCCTACTCTTGACTTCTTGACCCAATCCAGTTTGGTAGATGTATGGCATTGTTGGCTTCCAGTATTAGGATCTTTGGGGTCGAATTTGCATCAGATTAAACACCTTTTCTGCTTGATGGAATTCTTTAGTCATGCTGGAGTTTCATCAAAACATCCTGATAGGCTTATTGACATCTAATTTATTTGTTTTTTGGAGTGTTCAACATAAGATTAAATTTGATGCCCCATTTGGAATAGGCGCTGATATGAGTGATGATAATCTCTGCACTGTGCTCTGGAATATACACACAAAATAAGGTAACAAATGTGAAAATGAAATATTTGGGTCATAGATGGAGAGTGCAGTTTGACCACCTTCCAGAGTGTGGTAGTAGGGAGATATGGTGTATATGAAAGAAGGCATTGAAGCCGGGCCATATGTGCTCCTTGCTCCTTCCCCAAGGAGCCCCTGTTTGAGTGTATGACTTAGTGCAAGGGTGTGACACTTACTGGTTTGCTCAAGCTCGTGTCCATCATTCCGCTGCCGGTGCCCATCATAGACAAAGTAGTAAAATGTAACACCAGAGTTATTTTGGCAAACCAAACTTGTGCAGTTTATTCTTCATACCGCTATATCAAACTTGGCCTCACTTCTCACGGTTCTTCTGTTTCTGATATTGTGGGGTACTCTTTCTCTACTTATCCCCGCTACCATGGATGTCGTCTTCAAGCTGCCAGGCCTGTGTCTCCTTTCCCCCTTTTCATTTCACCATTATCCGCTTCTGGGCTCTAACAGCTGTGTAGTCGCACGACTTCCCTGAGCCCGCTGGGGTGAGCCATAGGCTCCGGACCTATCGAGGTTACCTCAGGATTCCATGACTGACCCTGACACCATAGCCATGTCTACTCTTACTCGAACACTATCCAAAAGTGGCACTCCAAAAGGACCACACCACTAGCCAACCCACTGGCCATCTTTCACTCCTCCCTCATTTAGCTCAACCTTATCTAACTTACCGCTGCTCCTGCCTAACCACTAGAGAATGCCGGCTGCTACATGGTCCCGCCTCTGCTACATTGGAGCCTACAGTTACACTTTAGTACTCATCAACAATATACATAGTTTACAGCATATTTTTTACAGTCAGGAAAATTGCATACCAGTATGGGGACTGGACCACCTCTTGCATATAATTTGTATTACTCCAGACCTTTGCACCTGACAAGACTTGGAATTTTCCCATCCAGGTTACCAGAAAATCTTTCTCATTTGAAGATGAAAACCGATGACCATTGCCTAAACCGTATGAAAAAGGCAGAGCGTCTACGTGCAGGACAGAATAAATGGAATATCTGTCGATGTGCGGAGAGTGCCCAGAACAGCACGTCCCAGCCAGCTGTGGTCTACAGCTTCCTCCATAAATGCCCAAATCTGTGCACGGTTTCTGGAAAATCTGCAAAGGAGGCTTACCTAAAATATTTATCATCTATGCTACATTTGACTTCGAAAGATGCAAATTCAGCAGTGGAAACCATTACTTGACTAATAAATGCCGGAGAATGTTCGTATAAATCCTGGCAGGACGGTAAATCACTATTGCTGACCCCATTGTCTCCACTGATGGAGGTTCTGATCTACAAACACTCAGGTCAGCTGCGATTCATTTCACAATTATATTCTAATTTCATTAAGTTTTTTTTAAAAAACCATCTACCGGTCATTTATTCCTGACAGTTCCAAAAGTGAGACATACTCTAGTGGTAAATAGTTGGATCCAAAGTCCCCTACAAATAAGGGTTTCTTCTGGTGCATTGTTTGGATCCATTGGGTCAGAACCTTGGCACACTGGAAGATGTTCTGGTAATATCGTGGGCCAATTGTTAATTGAGGCCACATAGAGCTTACAGTGGGCGGACCACGAGAATAATTCTTGACTTAGAAGAGTAGGATGGGCTGGGCAAATGGCAGCACTCATACTGTCATTGATATTTTGTAACTGTGTGCCCTGGTAAGACTTGCAAGGGGTCCACTCTGGGCCAGTGGGAGATGTCAGCCGGGGGTGAGCCAAAGTGGGTAGTTGGGGCAAAACGCATTCCTGGGGAGTGTGAAACATCAGCCTAAATGAACTGATCTATTGTAAAGTTGAACTCAGAGTTGGTGTTAAAGTTTGAAAAACGGTCACATGGTGTGTTGCTCTAAACTGTCATGGCAGCATCAGACGTGGTTCAGATAACAGACTCTGACACGCCTCATTATACTCTGGTGCTTCTGAATTGCACAGGCAGGCTCGTGCATCGACCAGCTGTGTGCTCATTAGTGATCATACTAGCAGGAGTTAATTTCTGCTAGCATGCTGCTTAGCTTTTTGATCATATGCTGTGGGAGACTTATCACAGGTACTCCCCACCTTTTTAAGATAGAGGAATTTGTCTTCCTATGCCGACTATAGCTTTCTGCTACATCGGTCTGTGTGCTGTTGGTTTCCAGTCTGGTGATTTACTGCATGTTGTTTGGTGTACAGTGGAATTCCTGCTGTCATCTGATTATTTCCTTCCTGCTTTAGTTTTCCTCCTTTTCACCTTTTGCCTGATTACTCTGTATGAGCGTGCTGTTACAGAGTTTTGGTTTCCCCTGTTTGTCTATCACTGTTGGTGTTTACAACGCTCCTGTCTCGGCCATTCCCTGGTGTAGGGAGAGAGGGGGTACTAGATCAAAACTGGTCAGGAACAGGGGTAGGAAAGCAGCCCAGACTTCATCACCTTCAAACGTATCTCTGGGATTAGGGACAGCTAGGGCCACCCCTAGCCTGAGGGCCAGTGTAAGTGCCCCTGTCCCCTGTTATTCCCTGCCAGCAGCCCTTGACAGAAACAAAGCAGTGGTAGACAAAGACTTTCTATGGGTCGGGGGGAAGCAAAACTGTCCTCTTTAAAGAGAAAGACAGTGTTATAAGCCTTGTTTTCTTTAGTTCTGGAACATTCAAGCAATAGTGTCACCTAGAAACAAGACAGAAAAAGAATAATTACCTTTGAAATGTGGCGCTGGTGAAGAATGTTATCAATTCTATGGATGGCAAGAAGAACAAACAAATTTTAGAACAAATAAAGCCAAACATGTCACTTGGAGTAAGGATTACCAAGCTACGACTTGCCTACTTTGTACTTATCATACAAAGAGAGCAATCACTGGAGAAGGACATCATGGTTGGAAGAATAGACGGAACAAGGCAAAAAGGAAGACCAGCAATCGGATGGCTTCATACTATCAAGATAACGGCGGAGAAGATCCTGGTGGTCCTATCTAGGTGGAGAAGACCCTGGTGGACCTATCTAGGTGGAGAAGACCCTGGTGGACCTATCTAGGTGGAGAAGACCCTGGTGGTCCTATCTAGGTGGAGAAGACCCTGGTCGTCCTATCTAGGTTGAGAAGACCTTGGTTGACCTCTCTAGGCAGAGAAGAACCTGGTGGACCTATCTAGGCTTGCACAAGATTGATCTTCCTAAGAGCGTTCATCCATCAAACCTCCATGACTCAAGATCGAGCTGAAGGCCATTAAAAGAAAAAAAGAGGTGTGAACTGCAACCACCAAGCTCTCGATCCTTACGTAACATCTGTAACCATCAAGCTTGTGTCACTGTGTGTGGAAATAGGTAAGTTGAGTTCTTATGCCTTCGCAAACTTTTGATTCTGACCGTTTCTTTAAAAGGGTTGTCTGGAGATGTAAAATGTATTTGGATCTTTTAGAAATAGAAAAAAATATAGTATATATTTTACTATTATATTTGGTGATTAGCTAAGGCTGCTTTCACACTACGTCTTTTTAACATGCGTCCTGAACGGTTTTTTGCTGCAAAAGCGGATCCTGCTTTTACAGCAAAAAATGTGTTACTTTGCAGGATCCTGTCACTGGATGTTTAGGGGCGGGCATTGGAGTCATGTGATCGGGAGTGAGGGGAACTAAACGTGCCAGACTGGGAGCCGGCATCTGACAGCTGCGAGGCTCGTAACCAAGGTAAACATCGGGTATACTTGCTTGGATACCCGATATTTACTTTGGTTACAAGCGTCTGCAGCTGCTAGGAGCCAGGCTCCCTGCACACATTACCAACGTAAACATCGGGTAACTAAGAGAAGTGGTTACCCGATATTTACCTTGGTTACGAGTGTCCGCAGCTGTCAGGTGGGGGAGAGGGAGGGGGAGAGAGATAGACTAATCACGGAGGCTTCTGGGCATGCTCAGTAGAGCAAGCAGGATCCTGCCTATCAGCACGCCAGCGTTCACATGCGTTTGCGTGCTGTTTAGTCAGGATCCAGCAATTTGCAGTATTTGGACGCAGCTCAAAAACGCTACAAGTAGTGTTTTTGAACGATGTTAAAAAACTGCAAGTCGCTGGATCCTCACTATAACGCACGCAAACGCAGGTGAACGCATGTTAACGCGAGTCCATTGCAAATGCATTGAAATGAAAACGCATTTGCACTGGATCCGTTTCTACGTTAAAAAAACGTTCAGGATGCATGTTAAAAAGACGTAGTGTGAAAGCCGCCTAAGACAGTTTCCTTCTCCATTGATATAGAAACAGAGAAGGGGCCATGCTCTGAGTCTGAAGACACTTGCCGACACAGAAGTGAAGCACGAGAGGGGTTCGGAAATCCGGACGTCTGTGCCCATTTCATCATTAAGGAATATTGGTAAATTCAATTAATTTATATTTTGCACAAGATAAAAAATTGTTTATATTAAAGTCTTTAGGGGGAAACCGTCAATCATCCTCTTACAGAGGCATAAACATAGTCCATGTCCCATCTCCCATCTGAGACAATCAAGGTCCAATTTCATTATGATTTAAATCACTCCAAAATAAGGAGGTATATAACAGTTCTATTTCTGATACTATATTTGTGGGCTATGCTTGACCCTCACTAAACATTCGGCCCCTCTATTTATAAAGCCTTTTTACATTTCGCTTTATGGCCGCAATGTACTTCATACTTGATTGAAGTCATGAGCAAATAGTAATAATAATAATGAGAGGTGCCGTAATAGATATCAAGAGGCTTAAACTGTAGATGAAAATATCCCATACTTTGGGTTTCTGCCAAACCAAAAATTTGTTGTATTAGCAAGACTCAAGCAGCAGAAGTCAAGGGGGCGAATGAAACTCAAAACTTTCATGAGAAGGTCTTTAAAAAAATCCAAATAGAGTCCACTTGTAAAAAGGTTTAGAACATTTCTCGACACCCCCATGTCTGCCTTGTCGTTGTCCACGCTCCAAGGAAAACATTAAAAAATCCTTGAACAAGATGCTTAAGTAGTATCTGACCTTCATCTTTGGACAGCTGCCCTCAAATCAATTTAACAGCTCCTGCGTGCAGACGGAAAGCAACTCAAGATGGATTCCTGCCACTCGCAATCCCACCAGAATGTTATCTACGGTAGCAAATGAAAAATGACTTATTTTAATCTGTGCACCGCCATATGTTCAGCCAGAAAAACCATCGCTTGGCCATGACCTTTTTCTCTTATGGAAGAGATCACTGCTTTTCTTTCATTCAAAGTCTTAATTAGTGATTACCATGCTCGGGTGCTCAGTACTAGTAACTAGTGATGAGCGGGCACTACCATGCTCGGGTGATCTGTACTGGTAACTAGTGATGAGCGGGCACTACCATGCTCAGGTGCTCTGTACTCGTAACTAGTGATGAGCGGGCACTACAATGCTCGGGTGCTCAGTACTAGTAACTAGTGATGAGCAGGCACTACCATGCTCGGGTGCTCAGTACTCGTAACTAGTGATGAGCGGGCACTACCATGCTCGGGTGCTCAGTACTCGTAACTAGTGATGAGCGGGCACTACCATGCTCGGGTGCTCAGTACTCGTAACTAGTGATGAGCGGGCACTACCATGCTCAGGTGCTCTGTACTCGTAACTAGTGATGAGTGGGCACTACCATGCTCAGGTGCTCAGTACTCGTAACTAGTGATGAGTGGGCACTACCATGCTCGGGTGCTCAGTACTCGTAGCTAGTGATGAGTGGGCACTACCATGCTCAAGTGCTCAGTACTCGTAACTAGTGATGAGTGGGCACTACCATGCTCGGGTGCTCAGTACTGGTAACTAGTGATGAGCGGGCACTACCATGCTCAGGTGCTCGTTACTCGTAACTAGTGATGAGTGGGCACTACCATGCTCAGGTGTTCAGTACTCGTAACTAGTAATGAGCGGGCACTACCATGCTCGGGTGCTCAGTACTCGTAACTAGTGATGAGCGGGCACTACCATGCTCGGGTACTGAGTACTCGTAACTAGTGATAAGCAAGCACTACCATGTTCGGGTGATCGGTACTGGTAACTAGTGATAAGCGAGTAGTATCATGTTCAGGTGCTCAGTACTCGTAACTAGTGATGCGCGGGCACTACCATGCTCGGGTGGTTGCTACTCATAACTAGTGATTAGTGGGCACTACCATGCTCGGGTGCTCTATACTCGTAACTAGTGAGTAACTGGCACTACCATAGTCTGGCGCTCAGTACTCGTAACTAGTGATGAGCGAGCACTACCATGCTCAGGTGCTTGCTACTAGTAACTAGTGATGAGTGGGCACTACCATGCTCATGTGCTCAATACTCATAACTAGTAATGAGCGAGCACTACCATGTTCGGGTGCTTGGTTCTCGTAACTAGTGATGAGTGAGCACTACAATGCTCGGGTGTCTGGTACTTGTAACTAGTGATGAGCGGGCACTACCATGCTCGGGTGTCTGGTACTTGTAACTAGTGATGAGCGGGCACTGCCACACTCGGGTTTCCGGTACTTGTAACTAGAGATGAGCAAGCACTACCATGCTTGGGTGTTCAGTACTGGTAACTAGTGATGAGTGGGCACTACCATGCTCAATGCTCGGTATGGATAACTATTGATGAGTGGGCACTACCACGCTTGGGTTTCTGGTACTTGTAACTAGTGATGAGCGGGCACTACCATGCTTGGGTGTTCGGTACTGGTAACTAGTGATGAGCGGGCACTACCATGCTCAATGCTCGGTATGGATAACTAGTGATGAGTGAGCACTACCATGCTTGGGGGCTTGGTGCTCATAATTAATGATGAGAGAGCACTACCACTGTCGGGTGCCCGGTACTCTTTAATAGCAGTTGGATTCTTGTAGGGGCATGACTCTTTTACCGATTTATAATGGAAGTCAATGGGGAACCTGAGCATTGTCCAAAAGATTTCCCTGAAAAATGCTTTAGTTCCTCATTGACTTCCATTATACTTGTTAATCGAGACACGCCCATAAAAGCGTCCTACTACTGCTCTTAATGAGTACTGAGCACTAATCTTAATACATCACTGTCCACGACTGCTCCCATCTGATCCGTGCCATGAAGTTACGACCCGCACACTTGCCGAGAAGTGAGCTCGGTCAACGCGTATTGTGCACATGCCAGGTTCATTCGAATAGGACTTATGCACAATGTCCATCTTGGAAGGTGTGAGGGTCATAACCTCACCGGGACCATTTACTTACGATGAGAAAGTGTGAACAGCCCTGGATGGCGTCGGATAACCTTGTTAATATATCTATGGCAAAACCAGAGTATGACTACTTTAAAATTAGAATGTTTTATTTATCAAAAATCACTTACAAACACGTATAATTAAAATGGGTGTTTTGAGAAAGGGAGGAAAAAACTTCCCTAACCTGACCCTTCCTCAATGACGGGGGTCGGCGTCCTAAAGTGAAGACGCCCCCGTTCCTCGACGGCTTAACCCTAGTTAGTCCCTCCCTCAAGGGTTAGAAGTGTCCCCTAATAGATGGAATCAACCCCAACACTGGTAACACCACAGTGAGGAAGAGGTGCTCAGTCCACAGTAGCTAATTTGTCTGTATCACTACTTGGGTGAGTGAGGGTGGGGTCTAGGGATATCGTCATATATTAGGAGTCCATGTGCTCAGTATAAAGGATAGAAATGAGAGTCACATAGATTATGACCATAATATACTTTTGTCAATTATAGACACAGTTCAGATTAGTGCAACGGATGCCCAATAAGGGCATGATTCATATTGGATATATGAAAGTTCAAGAAATGCCCGACGCGTTTCGCCCTTGTCAATGTTCAGGGGCTCATCAGGGGCTTTCCAACGTATTCTTGAACGAAGTGTCCACTTTTGAACAATTCTATGACAAACACAACAAATTGAACCTATATTAGTAACAATGTCCAATGATCAAATACAGCAACCTATGTAGGGACTGAACACCAATACTAACCAGTAGTGGTACAGATTGTTCACTTCAGGCGGGTATAAGGAGATAATACACTGTCTACCCAGCTGGTCAATCATGAGGCTAGTCAGGATAGCTTGTGCACCTATGTAGATAGATACATTATCAGTTAAGGCCAAGCCAGTTTGCTAAATATATGTGCGATAACACAACCATACATACTGCAGACAGTACCTTGTCTTAATGCAAGTGCCTGTCTCACTCAGTTAAAGAATCTGTATAGTCAAAACTGGACCCTGATAAGAGGTTAAAACAGGGTTTTTTAATTTTAAAGTAGTCATACTCTGGTTTTGCTAAAAATTTCTACTTTATGTCATCTATATTGGTTAATATATCTATGGCAACAATTCGAAGAATATAAGTTGGTGAAGGGAGAAAACCAACTCCATTGGTACCAGATTCAAACGGGCTGTCCCATCTGGCACATTTATGACGTATCGACATGATATGATGACAAAAATGTGTGATAACTGTTGGTCCTGCCATTTCTTGATACATAATGGAACGGTAGAGTAGTGTTTGCTCGTCTCGTCCTTTGCCCTCCTTTCCATGACCCTTGGACCAATTCTCTAGCCCCTTGTTTGCCATATTTTTTAAGAGATGAGAGTTTTTACCACAAAAATAGTGGAAAGCGCCAACCAGAGCCGGACCCCATCTATCCAAGTGCCCTTCCACAGCCATGTGCTACAAGCCACACAATACCAATAACATCATTGTTCCAAATTATACCCAAAAAATTCACACCTAGTGAGATCCAAAAACATTCATGGCTTTATTTATTCTTTTATTTTCCAAAAATATAATTTTTGTTGCTCCCATCTATTCTCAGTCTTACTCATCTTCTTGCTCAGTGTTTGCTCCGGCACAAGCGGCATTGATGGCTCATCTGCACATCTGTTCCTCATTCCCTAGAGCAGAGGAGAGGAGGGTGATGCCGTATTGGGTACTGCTGCGGTCAACTAATAACCATCACATTTGCCTATAAACAAAATTTAACATATCCTGTGCTTGTTGTTTTGGGGACACTGAGGGAATTCACTGTGAATTACAAGATCTCATTTCACAATATCTTGCCAAACGCTTTGATATTCTACATAGTTGTAGGACATTCGGTCTACCTAAGGGGAGGGTATGATGACTTTTGCAACTAAACTACAGTATGTGTCTAAAGCAACTTTGCAGATGTCTTTGATAAAAAAAATCCTACTGTTTTGTGTATACAGCTCCTATGCAAAACTATTTGTCTATCCTACATAGTCTGATCCTGCAGTCATAGTCCTTAGAAAGCTGTCGAGTGTGCTGGGACAAATGTAAATGAGTTTATCTCTGCAGGATCAGACTTGAGAGTGTTTGTTTGGGGTCTATAACTATGGAGACACATACTGTAGGTCAACATAGGATTTAAAAAAAATGTTCTGTTTGGGACCGATCTTGACCGTGGACACCAAACCCTATATAAGGCAATGGAGACCCGAACTTGTGTGTTGAAGAATGCCTGTAAATGGTCATACTAAGGTCTAGGGGGCTGCAGAAGGAAGCAAAACAGGGGAAATTGCCCTGAAAACAAACGTGGATAGAGAATACATTTAAAAAAAAAAAAAGACATTATGTCTCGTCTGTTTTTCATAAACAGTGGGGTAAAGCCGCAATCTGCGTGATGCAACCCTCAGTTGTCTGCTTTACTTTGGTTGGTTATCAAAATAAATGAAAAATAATTAAAAAAAAAATGCAGTGGACTCCACCCTATTTTTGATAACCAGATACGATAAAGCAGACAGCTGGAGGCTGGTATTATCAGGCTGGGAAGGTCCATGGTTATTGGGCCCCCCAAGCTTAAAAATAGCAGCCTGTAGCTGCCTCAGAAGTGGCGCATGAATTAGATGCTCCAGTTCTGGCGCTTTGCCCATCTCTTCCTATTTACCCTGGTGCAGTGGAAATTAGGGTAATACTTGTGGAGTTGATGTTAACTATGAATTGACAGTTGTAATCAAACCCAAGGGTTAGTAATGGAGAAGCGTCTATCACACACCACCCATGACTAATTTGACAACCTGGAGTCTTTATTCAAATAAACTTTTTTTCCCTGTGTGTGTTTTTTCAACTTTATACTTACTCGGTTAGTAATTGGGGTGTCTGGTAGATGCCTATCCATTACTAACCCCTGGGCTTGATGCCAAATATTAAATATCGAGATTTGCTGTGATGTGGCAGGGGTGGCTCAAAAAATTGATCAATTATTTGCTAAAAATCTCATTTTGCATTATAGTACAGTTGGAATAATATGTGAATTTTCACTTTTAATTGTTTGCATGCCATACTCAAGCAGTGCTGTCTCCCCCTCTTTTTGTTGATTGCTGCTTTTTTGGTGATTTTTTCTGAGTTTTATTTGTCTATAAAAGTTTGCTTTATTAACCAAAAATGCCGCAAAAATTCAGCAAAAAAAGTATTATCTTGTTGCTTTCTATTGGGAAGAAAAAACGATGCTGAAAGAATTCACATTTAAAACCCGCTGCAGTTTTCCAATTTAGGAAAAGTTTTGCTGAATGAAATGCTACAAAAACGCAACATGTGAACATCGCCTTAGGCCTGAAACACACATCCGTGAAACACGTGCGTGTTTGGTCCGTTTCCGTGTATACTGGAGACACGGCCAAACGTGCACCAATGTTATTGTATGATAAAAGCTCCACGTGCGTTTTTGATGCATGTCCGTTTGTCCGTGATCCGTACCTGTGTGCGTTTTGCACTGAAGCGTGTCCGTTTTCTGCACGCAACACGCAGCATGGACCCAATGAAAGTCAATGGGTCTGTGCGCACGTCCGAGTGACACGGACGCATCTCTGTTTGCTAACTGTACGTTTTGTGCTTTTTTCATGTGATGTCGGTCTTTTTTCTTTTTCTGTTTCATTCTCTCCCTCAGTCCGTCGGTCGGTCTCTATGTATGTCGGTCGGTCTCTCTGTCTTATCTGTCCCTCTCGCTGTCTGTCGGTCAGTTCCCCCCCTCTCTCATACTTACCATTCCCCGATCTCCGGCGCGGCGCTGCACTGCTGTTATAAAAACTCCGGCGGCTTTTACTATTTTGAAAAAGCCGGCCGCCCAATAATCAATCTCATATTCCCTGCTTTACCCGCCCACCGGCGCCTGTGATTGGTTGCAGTGAGACACGCCCACCACGCTGAGTGACAGCTGTGTCACTGCACCCAATCACAGCAGCCGGTGGGCGTGTCTATACTGTGCAGTAAAATAAATAAATAAATAATTAAAAAAACCGGCGTGCGGTCCCCCCCCATTTTAATACCAGCCAGATAAAGCCTTACGGCTGAAGGCTGGTATTCTCAGGATGGGGAGATCCACATTATGGGGAGCCCCCCAGCCTAACAATATCAGTCAGCAGCCGCCCAGAATTGCCGCATACATTATATGCGACAGTTCTGGGACTATACCCGGCTCTTCCCGATTTACCCTGGTGCGTTGGCAAATCGGGGTAATAAGGAGTTATTGGCAGCCCATAGCTGCCAATAGGTCCTAGATTAATCATGTCAGGCGTCTCCTCTAGATTCCTTCCATGATTAATCTGTAAGTGACAGTTAAAAAACACACACACCCGAAAAAATAATTTATTAGAAATAAAAAACACTAACAAAGTCCCTCATCACCAATTTATTAACCCCGACAAAGCCCTCCATGTCCGGCGTCATCCAGGATGGTCCAGCGTCGCTTCCAGCTCTGCTGCATGCAGGTGACAGGAGCAGCAGCAGACACCGCGCTCCTGTCAGCTCCACGCAGCAAATGAGGTGAGTAGCGCGATCAGGAAAAATGCTGTGTTAGACCAGAGTCACTCTTGCCAGTGACTCGTGTGTGACTCGCATCGCATCGCCCGGCACTCTCCAGACAGGAGCGGGTCGGCTGCAAGTATTTCTGTGCAGCTCAGACGTTCGTGTCCGGCCGTTCCGGGTGATGCAAAGCGAGTTACTCGCAAGTGTGACTCTGGCCTTAGTGTGAGTGCTGTGCTTTGCTGGCATTCACAGGAAGTGAGTCATGGCCGCAACAGGCGTCATCAGCTGATCCAGTGCTGTCATGGCAACCCATTAGTGCCGATGGTGGCAGGGAACAGTGTGATCCCCGCGGCACGGGTTAGATCAAGCTGTCAGAGTTTGACAGCGCAATCTGAGAGGTAAACAGGCATGGGTGGATCACCGATCACTGATCCACATGCGACCGCATGTGACCGCATCTTGCCACGATTCCTTTGTAAATGAATGGAGCTGAAACGCATTTGTACCGGATCCGGTTTTCCGGCAAAAAACGCTACCACTGATGTGAAGCTGGCCCTAGCTGATCAAATCAGCAAACATGTGTGGGGAATAATGCGGGCTCACTGCTCGAGCCCGCATTAAAGAGCCATACACGACCAATGACGTATAGGTACAACATTGGTCATGAAGTGGTTAAATCCCTACATCATTCTTTTCCGAGTCTATGAAAGCGGATCGCAGCTCTCAAACCCTTCTCTTTCTGACCTTACTATATATTTACAGCCAATTTTGGTCAAATTTTATTTTACTCAAGCAGTTTTCCACTGCTTATGGCAAAAAAAGTATTAAAAACTACGGAATACTCGGCTGGAATTCCACAAACAGCGGAAAATGGTTCTGGATCCCGGACAAAACTGACAACTTTCTAATAGATTTCAGTGAATGAAAATGAAGGTTTTAACATAAAATAGTTTGGCGAGACACAGCCGAGACTCCGGTGCCCACACAGGACCCCCATAATGACCATTCATTCACCATTAACTTGTCATTCTTCACAACGGTGCGGTTACAACAAGAATTTGCGAATCCTTGGTAACTCTTTTATTGACTGTTTTTTTTTTTCATTGCACTCTGACGTTTGATAAACTCACACGAAGAACACACATTAGGAAAAATAAACCCTGTATACTGGATATGAAGGAAATCACAGCCATTTTTCACTGTTGCTCATAGTTTTAATGGGGATGAAGGCGGTTAGAAGTATTTTATATATTTTTCTGAATTTATTTCTATTTTTTTTCTTTTTATATGATTTTTTCTACAACTTAAAAATGACATTTTTTTTAATTTAAAAATTAAATTGTCCACCATCTAAAATATACTGACATGGGGCACTTTGAGACTTATTTTCATGTGATATGAAACTGTTAGATACATGTATGGAAACCGTGGACATGCAGCTAGTGATAAGTGAATCTACTGCAATTTGGATTCAATAGTTAGCTATTTGAATTTATATAATGCTAATTAAATGGACATTTTTATGCTCTGAGATCTCTCCAGACCCCAGAGCATATTAAGTTTATGTAAAAAAAAGAATAAAAAAATAGATTTTGTTCTATGACTGTCCCACCGTGCAGCCTTTTTTGGTCTGGTCACCAGTGCTATCTTCAGTGTGCTATCTTCAGAAGCCTACCTTCACTGGGTTATCTTCAGGGGCCTATCTATCTTCACTGGGCTATTTTCACTGGGCTATCTTCAGTGGCCTATCTTCACAGGGCTATCTTCACAGGGCTATCTTCAGTAAGCTATCTTTTGTTAGCTACCTAGGGTGGCTTATCTGCAGTGAGAAATCTTCACTGGGCTTTCTTCAGTGGTCTATCTTCACTCAGCTATCTTCCGTGGGCTATCTTTAATGGCTTGTCTTCACTGTGCTATCTTCAGTGGCTTAGCTTCAGTGAGCTATCTTCAGGTGTCTATCTTTAGTGGCTGATCTTCACTTGGCTATCTTCAGTTGCCTATCTTTACTGCTATCTTCAGAGGTCTATCTTCAGTCAGCTATCTTCAGTAGCCTAAAGGCCCCATCACACTTAAGGTCCAGTCACACTAAGCAACTTACCAGCGATCCCAACAACGATAGGGATCGCTGGTAAGTTGCTAGGAGGTTGCTGGTGAGCTGTCACACTGCGACGCTCCAGCGATCCCACCAGCAACCTGACCTGGCAGGGATCGCTGGAGCGTGGCTACACGAGTTGCTGGTGAGCTCACCAGCAACCAGTGACCAGCCCCCAGTCTCCTAGTTACAGCACACATCAGGTTAATTAACCCGATGTGTGCTGCAGCTAAATGTGCACAGAGCAGGGAGAAGCGCACAATGCTTAGTGCTGGCTCCTTGCTCTCCTAGTTACAGCACACATCGGGTTAATTACCTGATGTGTGCTGCAGCTACATGTGCACAGAGCTGGAGCCGGCAGCACAGGCAGTGAGAGCGGAGGAGGCTGGTATCAAAGGTAAATATCGGGTAACCAAGGACAGGGCTTCTTGGTTACCCGATGTTTACATTAGTTACCAGCCTCAGCAGAAGCTGGCTCCCTGCTCACTGCACATTAGTTGTTGCTGTCTCGCTGTCACACACAGCGATCTGTGCTTCACAGCAGGACAGCAACAACTAAAAAATGGCCCAGGACATTCAGCAACAACCAACGACCTCACAGCAGGGGCCAGGTTGTTGCTGGATGTCACACACAGCAACATCGCTAGCAACGTCACAAAAGTTGTTCGTTACCAGCGATTGTCACAAACCACCGGGGGGGTCACTCAGAAATCCCCCGCGCTGGCTACCAGTACGTCACAATCGGGGGGTAACAAGTGGGGGGTCACCCCTCCTTTATACCTCCCGACCGACAGACAGAGCACGTGACGCGCTCTCTAGCGCCCCTCTTATAGTCAGGCCAATTATGGAATTGCCCGACAATAAGCAAGGAGGCCGCTATACTACTTATGCCGATTATTGAAGGGTCCCCGGTGAGAGTAAGGTATATATTCCCCCGACCTCCGCGGGCGGAATATATAAAATCTCCCCGAATCTCACTGGCCTCCCCACAATAATCCTTGGCACAATTCGCTGCCACCAACCGATTTACGGTAACTATTAGCCGAACACACAGACGTGGGATTCAAGATCGAGATAACAGAACAGCCCAAGATTAATTATATAATTTAATCAGCCTAAAGCACACTAGAACTACAATATATACAATAGGGAATCTACAGAATATACATATGTCAGAGTACAGTTACAATCAAAGCATGGGTTACAAACAGGCATACACAGTTCCAGCAGTTACCT
Source organism: Anomaloglossus baeobatrachus (assembly GCF_048569485.1). Classification (NCBI taxonomy): domain Eukaryota; kingdom Metazoa; phylum Chordata; class Amphibia; order Anura; family Aromobatidae; genus Anomaloglossus; species Anomaloglossus baeobatrachus. The sequence continues at coordinate 31,859,221 of NC_134355.1, read as the reverse complement.
TGTTGCGTCTGGCCACAGGGGGGCGCTGTAGACCAGGTTTCCAGGAACTCCCTCACAGGTCTTTCCCAACCAGGCCCCCGAGCAGAAGAACGCTGGAAAATGGCCGAAGTAGGGTTATCAACCTGGCCAAATCCAGGTCCCCTCCTACCTTAGTGACCTCACAGGGAAGCACTGCCACTCCCCCTGCATGGATCAGAATTATCCAGCAAAGGGGATATTGGCCATAACTTTGCCTGGGAGCGTCGTAGGCGGACGCCAATGCTCTCATTGTGACAGTTATGAATTTAGCTACAGAACGAGGGGACTCATGACCTGTCTACCAGTTCCCCATTGGCTGATATCACGCCTGGGGCATTTCCCAATGTCCTGCTCCCATAAAAAGGGGGTGCCGGCATCGTCCACATGCGGAGACACCATTTTTATGGTTGCCATATTTATCGGAAATATGGCTTGCGAGATATGAACCATTTTTTACTGGAGTCGTTCTGTCTGCTAGTTCCATAGCCTTGCTAATGAGATACAACTCTTGTTACAGGGTGACGGCAGGGAGTCATCCTGTGTCCTTTGTCCTAAAGCCACCTAATTTCCATATCACAGGACATGGCCATGGAGTTTGTTGCTAAACCAGTTGTGTGAAGGAAAGGGGGGGTGACACCAGGAGAGGGCTTCCTGACATACTTGAATATCATGATTTATCGTCATATCTCCGGATTTACCTCACACCTCCCCCCTTTTGAGGGCGCTAGGGGGCAGCACACTCCGGTGTTCCCCCGTGCGCCCGTCCGCGACCTCTCCTTGTCGGGACAGCCCGTCTGCGTTACCGTGGTCACGGCCCCTTTTGTGGCGAATGGTGAAGTTGTATTGCTGGAGCGCAAGGCTCCATCGCAACAATCGCCCATTCGTCCCAGAGACGGTGTGCAACCAGCTGAGGGGATTGTGGTCCGTCTCCACGATGAAGTGGCGCCCGTATAGATAGGGTTGCAGACGCTGCAGGGCCCACACTATGGCCAGGCACTCCTTCTCCATCGTGGAATAGGCAACTTCCCTTGGTAACAGCTTCCTGCTCAGGTACAAGACTGGGTGCTCTTGGCTCGCAGAGTCCACCTGGCTGAGCACCGCACCGAGGCCGAAGTCACTGGCGTCGGTCTGTACTACAAACGGCCGCGTGAAGTCGGCTGCCTGTAGCACGGGCGGGCTGGACAGGGCGTCCTTTAGGGCCCGGAAGGCTGTCTCGCAGTCCATTGTCCAATCGACTGCAGAGGGCAGCTTCTTCTTGGTGAGGTCCGTCAAGGGCTTTGCCAGGCTACTATAGCATGGAACAAACCTCCTATAGTACCCAGCGGTCCCCAAGAAGGACATCACCTGCTTCTTGGTCCTGGGGGTGGGCCAGGATGCGATGGCCTCCACTTTCTCAGGCTCGGGCTTCAGTGTTCTCCCACCTACCCGGTGACCGAGGTACTGGACCTCGCTCATGGCCAGCTGACACTTTCCCGGCTTGATGGTCAAACCTGCCCGGTGGATCCGCCTGAGCACCTGTGCTAGATGCTCTAGGTGGTCCTCCCAGGTGGGACTGAAGACGGCAATGTCATCCAGGTACGCGGCCGCGTACCCTTCAAGTCCCTTGAGCAGGGTGTTGACCATCCGCTGGAAAGTGGCAGGGGCATTCCTCATCCCGAATGGCATCACCGTGGACTCGTACAGTCCAAATGGGGTAATAAAGGCAGAGCGTTCCCTGGCCTTGCGAGTCAGGGGGATCTGCCAATATCCCCGGCTCAGATCCATGATGGTCAGGTACTGAGCCCCGGCCAACTGATCGAGCAGGTCATCGATGCGTGGCATTGGGTACGCATCGGCGACCGTGACCGCATTGAGCCCCCTGTAGTCCACGCAGAACCGAGTGGTTCGGTCCTTCTTAGGGACGAGGACTACAGGCGAGGCCCAAGCGCTGTTGGATGCCTGGATCACCCCCAGCTTCAGCATCTCGTCAATCTCCTGGCGCATGTGTTGCTGCACCTCCAGGGAGACCCGATATGCTGAACGCCGGATCGGGGGATGATCCCCAGTGTCCACGTGATGGACAGCCAAGTCAGTCCTTCCGGGCTGGTTGGTAAACAACCCCCGGAAGGGGTGTAGGGTGGCCCACAGCTGGGACCGTTGGTCCTCCAAGAGCTGGTGGCCAACCTCCACATCCTCAATGGATCCGCCTGCCCTAACCTGGGCTAGCATATCCAAGAGGGTTTCCGCTTCTCCCTCCTCGGGCAGGTTGCACACGGGGAGCGCACATGCCTCCCGCTCATGATGTGCCTTCATCATGTTCACATGGAAGGGCTTCCGCCTTCCACGGGCAGGGTCCAGGGTGACCAGGTACGTTACAGGGTTGAGCTGCTGGTACACGAGGTATGGGCCTTCCCAGGCTGCCTGAAGCTTGTCCTGTGGTACGGGGACCAGTACCCACACCTTTTGACCCACTTGGTAGGTCCTCTTACAAGCGTTCTGGTCGTACCAACGCTTCTGATCGGCCTGGGCTTGAGCCATATTGTCGTGTACCAGTTGCGTCAAGGCCTGCATTTTGTCCCGGAAGCGCATGACATACTCGATAACCGACACTCCAGGGGTGGCCAAATCCCCTTCCCAAGCCTCTTTCACCAGAGCCAGGGGGCCCCGCACACGTCGCCCGTACAGGAGCTCAAACGGTGAGAATCCTGTTGAGGCCTGTGGAACCTCCCGGTAAGCAAATAACAGGTGTGGGAGATACCGCTCCCAGTCACGCCCATGGGAGTCGACCAACATCTTAAGCATCTGCTTTAAGGTGCCATTGAACCGCTCGCACAGGCCATTAGTCTGTGGATGGTACGGGCTGGCCACCAGATGTCGCACCTGGACTTGCTTACAGAGGGCCTCCATCAGCTGGGACATGAATTGGGTCCCCCGGTCAGTGAGCATTTCCTGGGGAAAACCCACTCGGGAGAAAATCTCCAGCAATGCGGTGGCCACCTTGTCAGCCCGAATGGACGACAAGGCCACTGCTTCTGGGTACCGGGTGGCATAGTCCACTACCGTCAGTAGGAAGCGTTTCCCGGAGCTGCTGGGGATGGCCAGCGGGCCGACCAGATCCACAGCCACCCTCCTGAAAGGCTCATCGATGATTGGCAGAGATACTAGTGGGGCTTTGGGGCGTGGCCCCGCCTTCCCCACTCTCTGACAGGTTTCACACGAACGGCAGTAGGCAGCCACATCGGCCCCCATTTTTGGCCAGTAGAAATGCTGGTTTAACCTGGCCTTGGTCTTAGCGATCCCTAGGTGTCCGGCCATCGGAATCTCATGTGCGATCCGCAACAACTCCGTCCGGAACGGATAGGGTACCACCAACTGTCGGTCCCTGGGCCACGCCTCCGGTGAACCCTGCTGGACCGTGGCCCGGTACAGCCGTCCTTGGTCCCAGACCACTCGCTCCGGGTCCGAGTCCGAGGGAGGCTGTGCCGCCTGCTCCTTAAGAGCTTTCAGGCTGTCATCAGCTTCTAACGCTGCCTGAAACCCCTGACTAGATGTGGCCAGAATCGACGAGACTGTCACATCTTCAGTCAGTACCCCGGGACCTGTGTCCTGGCCTCCACCTGACTCGGCTGCCACTTGGTCAGAAGGGGAAGAGCTATCGGACCTCCGGGAGGCCCCTTGGCTTCCAGCACTCCCACTGCGGGTGACAGCGGCCACAGCCGCTGCGACCGTGGGTCGTGCCTGCTCCTCCTCCGTTCCTGACCAAGTCGCCGGTTCAGGCAGACCTACCTGGCTTCCTGACACCCCGGTTGTGGGGGAACCATGCACCGAGATCTTACCTGGGAGCACTTCCGCTCCTGGACCGGCCCCAATCTCACCTGCCTGTTCCCCTCCTGCAGCAACAGAACCCCGCTGTGAAATCTCTGGGGACCCCACATTTGCTGTGGTAGCCCCCACCCCACACACTGGTCCTCCCCCTGCAGCACCCTGCTCTCTGCTTATCCCTGCAGAGGGCAACAGATCCCAGCTCACAGGCTGGTTACTTGTAGAGGCATTGTCACACCTTTCTCTGACCCCCTCCCCTGTCACAGCTGCAGCTGTGTGTGTGTCTATGGTGTCTGTGCAAGCAGAAATATCAGAGTTCACTCCCTCCTCCCTTACATCATTCATAGATAACACATTAACATTGTCCGGAGGCATGTCAGTACGGGCTGAAGGTTCAGCCCTTGGTTGGGGCCCAAACTGGGAGGTTATCTGCCCCAAATCTGTCCCAAGTAGCACGTTTGCAGGGATCCGATCAGTTACCCCCACCTCCCTCACCCCTCGCCCTGCGCCCCAGTCCACATAAATGTCAGCAACAGGCAGCGCCGGGTCAGTGCCTCCAATCCCGGAGACAGCGAGGGTTTTTCCAGGGATCAAGTCTTGGGGGGACACCATCTCAGGCCGCACCAGAGTCACCTCCGAGGCGCTGTCTCGCAGTCCTATGGTCACAGACCGGCCGACGGTGACAGGTTGGAAGCTGTCCAGGGACCTACCACCACCCCCACCCACACAATACACCTTGGGCGGCCCTTGGGACGGGGACGGAGCCGGGGCCTTGGGACGCTGAGGGCACATGGCCTTGAAGTGTCCAGGTAGGTTGCACTGGTGGCACCGTCTTGGCTCTGCCACGGGCCTGGAGAGGGGAGTTGAGGGGGACACCCCCTGCAGTCTAGGGGCAGGTGGGGCAGTCGCAGAGTTCATCTTACCCCCTCTCCAGGTGCTGCTGGTGGCTGCTCTCCTGGCCTCAGGGGCCCGGTTGTTGGTGTAGTCATCGGCAAGGGCAGCTGTAGCCGTGGACCCCTTTGGCTTCTGGTCTCGGATGAACTGGCGGAGATCCTCAGGGCAGTTCCACAAGAGTTGCTCCGTGATGAACAAGTCCAGGATCTCCGGTCCGGTGGAAAGCTGCAGGCCTTGGGTCCAGTGGTCGGCAGCTCGGGCAAGTGCCCGCCGGTGGTCAGCCCAGGAGTCCTTTGGTCCCTTCTGTAGGCTCCGGAACTTCTTGCGGTAGGACTCTGGAGTGAGGTTGTACTGTTGGATCAGGGCCCGCTTGATGGTGTCGTAGCCCTGATCTGCCTCAGCAGGCAAGTCACCAAGGATATCCAGGGCCTTACCCCTTAAACGGGGGGTCAGGTATTTGGCCCACTGGTCCTTGTCCAGATGGTGCTGCAAGCAAGTCCGTTCAAAAGCAGTCAAGAAAGAGTCCAAGTCTCCATCCTTCTCCAGCACTGGGAAGTCCTCAACACGGACCTTTGGAAGTTTGGTGTCTCGAAGGTCACGTGTGGCTGATGAGGGCCGGAGCTGAGCTAGCTGCAGCTGGTAGTCACGCTCTGCCTGGCGCTCTTCACGCGCTGCCTGCCGCTCCGCAGCCTCAGCCTCACGCGCTGCTTGCCGCTCTGCCCTGCGCTCTGCCAGGAGTCCCTTGTAGCCCTCCTGGTCTCCAGCCTGGAGAAGGGCCATAGCCATTTGAAGAAGGCTATCCGAGCCTCCCAGGCTCGGTGGAATGGCACGTGGTGATCTGCGGCACGCTGCAGAGCTAGGCGATTCACTGTCCCTTTCAGAGCGGAGGGCTGGCATCTGGCTCGTTGAGGAACCTTGGGTGAGCTCCTCCTCATCTTGTCCAGCAGTGCCAGGTTGCGCAATGTCCTCGGCAGAACGGTTTTCTGGCGTCGAGCTCCTGGAGGACTCGTGGGCAACCTCCTCATTGCTGTCCACAGCACCGTCCTCCCTCTCTTCGGCTCCTGCCTTAGCATTGGCCAGTTGCATAGCTCTGCTCCTGGTGCCATCAGCCATTCTTGCAGACTTTTGGTCACTGACACAGAACTGACACCTGATGCCTCCACACACCTTACAGTATCTGCACTCTGACACTCTAGTGTTGAGCTAGTCTGAAGACCCCAGCAGCCACAGCTGCTGCAGGCAGTCTTTAGTGTCTGGGAGTATGGGTCTCACACTCACACACACTATTATCTCGATCCCACCGCTATGCCACCAATATGTCACAAACCACCGGGGGGGTCACTCAGAAATCCCCCGCGCTGGCTACCAGTACGTCACAATCGGGGGGTAACAAGTGGGGGGTCACCCCTCCTTTATACCTCCCGACCGACAGACAGAGCACGTGACGCGCTCTCTAGCGCCCCTCTTATAGTCAGGCCAATTATGGAATTGCCCGACAATAAGCAAGGAGGCCGCTATACTACTTATGCCGATTATTGAAGGGTCCCCGGTGAGAGTAAGGTATATATTCCCCCGACCTCCGCGGGCGGAATATATAAAATCTCCCCGAATCTCACTGGCCTCCCCACAATAATCCTTGGCACAATTCGCTGCCACCAACCGATTTACGGTAACTATTAGCCGAACACACAGACGTGGGATTCAAGATCGAGATAACAGAACAGCCCAAGATTAATTATATAATTTAATCAGCCTAAAGCACACTAGAACTACAATATATACAATAGGGAATCTACAGAATATACATATGTCAGAGTACAGTTACAATCAAAGCATGGGTTACAAACAGGCATACACAGTTCCAGCAGTTACCTTGTTGCGTCTGGCCACAGGGGGGCGCTGTAGACCAGGTTTCCAGGAACTCCCTCACAGGTCTTTCCCAACCAGGCCCCCGAGCAGAAGAACGCTGGAAAATGGCCGAAGTAGGGTTATCAACCTGGCCAAATCCAGGTCCCCTCCTACCTTAGTGACCTCACAGGGAAGCACTGCCACTCCCCCTGCATGGATCAGAATTATCCAGCAAAGGGGATATTGGCCATAACTTTGCCTGGGAGCGTCGTAGGCGGACGCCAATGCTCTCATTGTGACAGTTATGAATTTAGCTACAGAACGAGGGGACTCATGACCTGTCTGCCAGTTCCCCATTGGCTGATATCACGCCTGGGGCATTTCCCAATGTCCTGCTCCCATAAAAAGGGGGTGCCGGCATCGTCCACATGCGGAGACACCATTTTTATGGTTGCCATATTTATCGGAAATATGGCTTGCGAGATATGAACCATTTTTTACTGGAGTCGTTCTGTCTGCTAGTTCCATAGCCTTGCTAATGAGATACAACTCTTGTTACAGGGTGACGGCAGGGAGTCATCCTGTGTCCTTTGTCCTAAAGCCACCTAATTTCCATATCACAGGACATGGCCATGGAGTTTGTTGCTAAACCAGTTGTGTGAAGGAAAGGGGGGGTGACACCAGGAGAGGGCTTCCTGACATACTTGAATATCATGATTTATCGTCATATCTCCGGATTTACCTCACAAACTAAAAAATGGCCCAGGACATTCAGCAACAACCAACGACCTCACAGCAGGGGCCAGGTTGTTGCTGGATGTCACACACAGCAACATCGCTAGCAACGTCACAAAAGTTGTTCGTTACCAGCGATGTTGCTAGCGATGTTGCTTAGTGTGACGGGGCCTTAAGCAACATCGCTAGCAACATCGCTGCTAACGAACAACTTTTGTGACGTTGCTAGCGATGTTGCTGTGTGTGACATCCAGCAACAACCTGGCCCCTGCTGTGAGGTCGTTGGTTGTTGCTGAATGTCCTGGGCCATTTTTTAGTTGTTGCTGTCCCGCTGTGAAGCACAGATCGCTGTGTGTGACAGCGAGACAGCAACAACTAAATGTGCAGGCAGCAGGAGCCGGCTTCTGCGGAGGCTGGTAACCAATGTAAACATCGGGTAACCAAGAAGCCCTGTCCTTGGTTACCCGATATTTACCTTTGTTATCAGCCTCCGCTGCTCTCACTGTCAGTGCCGGCTCCTGCTCTGTGCACATGTAGCTGCAGCACACATCGGGTTAATTAACCCGATGTGTGCTGTAACTAGGAGAGCAAGGAGCCAGCGCTAAGCATTGTGCGCTGCTCCCTGCTCTGTGCACATTTAGCTGCAGCACACATCGGGTTAATTAACCCGATGTGTGCTGTAACTAGGAGAGCAAGGAGCCAGCGCTAAGCATTGTGCGCTGCTCCCTGCTCTGTGCACATTTAGCTGCAGCACACATCGGGTAATTAACCCGATGTGTGCTGTAACTAGGAGAGCAGGGAGCCAGTGCTCAGTGTGCGCTGCTCCCTGCTCTCTGCACGTGTAGCTCCGTGCGGTGGTAACCAAGGTAAATATCGGGTTGGTTACCCGATATTTACCTTAGTTACCAAGCGCAGCATCTTCCACGCGGCGCTGGGGGCTTGTCACTGGTTGCTGGTGAGCTCACCAGCAACTTGTGTAGCCACGCTCCAGCGATCCCTGCCAGGTCAGGTTGCTGGTGGGATCGCTGGAGCGTCGCAGTGTGACATCTCACCAGCAACCTCCTAGCAACTTACCAGCGATCCCTATCATTGTTGGGATCGCTGGTAAGTTGCTTAGTGTGACGGTACCTTTACTTCACTTGGCTATCTTTAGGGAGCTATCTTCAGTGGCTATCTTCTGTGGTTTATTTTCAGTGGCCTATCTTCACTGGGGTATCTTCACTGGGCTATCTTGAGGGGCATATCTTCAGTGGGCTATCTTCAGGGGCCTATCTACAGTGAGCTATCTTTAGTGGGCTATCTTCACTGGGCTATCTTGAGGGGCATATATTCAGTGGGCTATCTTCAGGGGCCTATCTTCAGTGAGCTATCTTCAGTGAGCTATCTTCAGTGGGCTATCTTCAGTTGGATATCTTCAGTGAGCTATCTTCAGTGGGCTATCTTCAGTGGGCTATCTTCAGGGGCCTATCTACAGTGAGCTATCTTCAGTGAGCTATCTACAGTGGGCTATCTTCAGGGACCTACCTATCTTGAGTGGGTTATTTTCACTGGCCTATCTTCACTGGGCTTTTTTTGGTGGCTTCAGGCTCAAAGCATGTTCCACATGACATCTTTAGTCCTTCCTGGCTAGTCAGTGAAGAAGATGACAAAGATGCCCCAGTAATAACGAGACCAAGAAAAACAGGTGAGGGTTGGATGAGTATTAATTGTTTTTACAAATTTTTTATTAACTTCTCCCAAAGTTCTTTTGAATTCAGCAAAAAGTTTGCAAATCAAATTGTAAAAAAATCTAATTCTGGCTTTTCAATTTTGTGTGTTAAATGTTAAGCATTTTCATAATAATTCCCTCATCTCTATTTTCTACTTCAGAAGGAATATTTTAGGGTATTTTTTATTGAATATTAAAAAATGCATAATTCTGGAATTGTACTGTCCTGATGAGGGATTATCAGCGGGTTACTGTGTGTTGATAATTGAGTGGTACACATGGCGTTGATGGACATCGGAGTGAATGGTTTATCCTTAGTGAAGCTCTATGTTTATCTGGAGATTGCTTAACTTCTCAGTTGTTTATTTGCCCATCACATCTGCGGAGAGATCCCAGCCCATTAACATTCAGACACTACTAGAGCTATTAACAAGGCAAGCTTTCACCTACTTTACAGTAAAGACAATGAATAAACCCAAGCGGCCATGTCTAAAGTCACAAATTGGGTTCTCTCGGCACTTTTGCCCGATTGATAGTTTGGGCTCAGCAGCTACTTTCTGTCAGTGGGTCCATTGAACGGGATCATGGCTGCTGCTTGTGCCCTTCACCCATCATATAGACCTGAAGAGAGAAGTATAGGGATGACTGGGAAAGGAGGCTACCGCGAATATACACTGATACTGGAAACGTGCAGTTGCATGGCCACCACTACTGAGTCGGTGACCATAATCTCTTACAACCAAAAGTAAACAATTCTCTAGTGCAGGAAGATAAAACAATTGGCAGCAATAATAGAGGAAATTATAATACATAACTTTTAATCAATAAATCTTAAAAAATTGCGCAGTGATGCAATCATAAAAAAATTGTGCAAACCAAGAAAACAACATTCAAGTCCAAAAAGGACCAACCATGAACGAACCTATGTCAAAGACACCACTCTTATTGGAGATGGTGTATATAATTATTAATAATAATAATAATAATAATAATAATAATGTCACGTTAGTGCCATATAGTTATAACATGCATTGATCTGAATAATAGGCAAAAAAATCCCAGTCTTAAGAGTTTAAAGCTGGGTGCGTTCTAGTGAGCACAGAAAACTCTATTGATAATTATATTGATACAATATATAAAGTTAGTGTTTCTTCAATGAAACAAGACCTATGTCCATATATATTGTCCTAATTCTGTTGACCATAATCCATGAAACAAACCAAAATCACAGTGGTGTTATTTGGAACAAAAATATGGGTATGGTCATAACGACAATATATATGACTAAATTTTGCCTAATGATAATGCATAACAAATCAATACTGTGGTACAATGTGCAATCACACAATTGACAACAAAGGGTTGGTTTCACCCATATGTCCAGGTCAGTTTTCAGATGGGGTCAGAGGCATGGATGGATCAGATGACTCTCCATAGTCAGGCGTGGAGCTCTTTCCCTGGAATGGACTAACTGACTCCTCAATCCCCAGTGACTCCAATCCTTACAAGGGCAGTACCAAACTGACCCTGCGTTAAACGGCCCTAATCAATCTTCACCAAATAGCCTCCCGACGCGCTTCCTCCGCCAAGATTCATCAGGGGAGATGCTTTGCTCAGGTATAGGGGTGTTAATACAAGCAAGGAGACCCACTCTACATGGTCTGATTCTATCACAAACATAAAACAGACGCCGTCACTCAATACTACGAGCCTGAGCTACATGGCCAAGCCACAGACGCCACCGGTCAAGAGCCCAAGGCTGAGCTACGTGGTCAAGCTGCAGATACACAGCAGGGGTGAATGCCAGCATAAACACAAAAAGCATAGATGGCGGGTCACACCAAACACAAGACTAGAGTCTGAATCCCATGACACACGTGTTTGTCTAAATCAGTGTTTCCCAAACTCCAGTCCTCATGGCCCCCAACAAGTCATGTTTTCAGTATTTCCTTACGATTGAACAAGTGATGGAATCATTATCAAGGCATCACCTGTGCTATATTAAGGAAATCCTGAAAACATGACCTGTTGGGGGTCGTGAGGACTGGAGTTTGGGAACCACTGGTCTAAATCGACCTACAATAAGTCTATGAAGATAATGTCATTGATCCACTCTGGGCAGTTTGCAAAACCTGACGTGGAGCACAGCAGAGGGCAACAGACCCAGGGGAAGGAAGCAGAGCCCGGGATACCCAGGAGAGCTGTGTAACAGCAGCATCCAGAACGCTAGTAATAGTGATCGTCGACCTAGAAAGATGAGGGATGGATGGAAGGGCAAAAATTACCAAGAAATAATTAAACTTGTGTTAAATGGGTTATATTTTATTATACAGATTGTAGCATATAAAGCCTTTGGGTTAAAAAAATGAGCGGTCTTTAGATAATGTCTATGTTCTGCTGTGTTTAGTCTACATATATTAAACAAAATTTCAAAAAGTTAAAAATGTGTTTGATTCAAAGAAAGATAGGAGAAAAAATAAACGAAACTCAGCATACCAGTTATAAATTTGATATTAATACACTGAGCTGAAAATCGAAATAAAATAGAAAAAATATTCATAATATCTAAGGCAACCAACCACTGAAATGTATTGGTTCCCACTAAATGGTGACATGATATTCTTGGCCAAAGACCCGTTTCACGCAGACCAAAAAAGTAGCTTTTAAAATCGTCTTTCTAAGGTTGGTATTTAGCCGTTGACAATTTAATATCTCGCAGATGGGGTTCCTGACAGACTACTGCGCGGTGTCCATTTCGAAATAATTCAATAATAACATTTTTGACTTCCGTAGATGACAGCATAGCCCATAATTTAATCATAAAGGGGGTGGTTAATACTTAAAATTTCAGAACTTTTTTTTTTTCGTTTATGTTTCACAGATGAGTGCCAGCCCACCTCTGTTTTTTTGGAATCATAAAATTCCAGATGGGTGATCCCTAATGCCCTTATATATCCAAGAGAAACAAACAAGAGTATCGAAGGATTAAGACGTACAGAGCCCAGAACAAACTGGGAAAGAAATGTAACAGAGCATAACAGTGGTGCGTCTGGCAGACAGATAAGTCTATACCACGATTGACTGATCGCTCTCCTCGTACTCTTAATGGTGATATGAATTTACACGTTTCCTATCCCAGCTGTAAACAATGGGAATCTCTACTCTTATTGTAAAAACGTAATGGTGTTATACAACACAACTGAGAGTATCCGAGGAGGCCGCAAAATGGATTATAGTCACTCTATATCCTCCTAATGCCATTACGGGGTTTACATATCACACAGAAACAAGAAAAGAAGATAAAGTAGAAAAAAATGGTTGAATATGTAAAGAAAAATCTAGAAAAATATATATATCACACTTTATAATTTAAGGGCGTTTTAAGAGGCTAGAACATTGTGGTAAATATATATTTTAGATAAAAAACACACTGGAAAATTATATATACCTTGATATGCCAATGTCAGTTTCTACGAGGGCAATACATTACACAAAGAGCACCTATGAGAATTTTTTTCCCCCTTTAATGTCTTTCATGTGGCACTAAAAAGTGTTTTGCCTGTTTTTAACCTAATAAATAATTTAAAAAAACAATGTGGGGTGCAACCTATTTTTTATAACCAGCCAAGGTAAAGCAGACAGCTGGGGGCTGATATTATCAGGCTGGGAGGGTCCATAAGAACCAGCCTGATAATATTAGTAGATAAAAAAAAGTAGAAAAAAATGGTTGAATATGTAAATAAGAATATAAAAAAAATATACAGCACTCTTTTTAATTTAAGGGCGTTCTTAGAGGGTAGAACATTGTGGTAAATATATATTTCAGATAAAAAACACACTGGAAAATTATATATACCTTGATATGCCAAAGTCAGGTTCTGCAGGAGCAGGACATTACACAAAGAGCACCTATGAGAAAATGTTTGCCCCCTTTAGTGCCTTTCATGTGGCACTAAAAAGTATTTTGCCTGTTTTTAACCTAATAAATAATTTAAAAAAACAATGTGGGCTCCAACCTATTTTTTATAACCAGGCAAGGTAAAGCAGAAAGCTGGGGGCTGATATTATCAGGCTGGGAGGGTCCATAATAACCAGCCTGATAATATTAGTACATAAAAAAGTAGAAAAAAATGGTTGAATATGTAAAGAAGAATATAAACAAATATATACTGCACAATTTTTAATTTAAGGGTGTTCTTAGAGGGTAGAACATTGTGTAAAATGTATATTTTAGGTAAAAACACACTGGAAAAATGATATATACCTTGATATGCAAAGGTCAGGTTCTGCTGGGGCAGGGCATTACACAAAGAGCACCTATGAAAACATTTTTGCCCCCTTTAGTGCCTTTCATGTGGCACTAAAGAGTGTTTTGCCTGTTATTAACCCAATAAATAATTTAAAAAACAATGAGGGGTCCAACCTATTTTTTATAACCAGCCAAGGTAAAACAGACAGCTGGGGGCTGATATTATCAGGCTGGGAGGGTCCATAATAACCAGCCTGATAATATTAGTACATAAAAAAGTAGAAAAAAATGGTTGAATATGTAAAGAAGAATATAAATAAAATATATACTGCACAATTTTTAATTTAAGGGTGTTCTTAGAGGGTAGATCATTGTGGGAAATGTATATTTTAGATAAAAAAAACACACTGGAAAATGATATATACCTTGATATGACAATGTTAGGTTCTGCGGGGGGCAGGACATTACACAATGAGCACCTATGAGAAAATGTTTGCTCCCTTTAGTGCCTTTCATGTGGCACTAAAGAGTATTTTGCCTGTTTTTAACCTAATAAATAATTTAAAAAAACAATGTGGGGTCCAACCTATTTTTTATAACCAGCCACGGTAAAGCAGAAAGCTGGGGGCTGATATTATCAGGCTGGGAGGCTCCGTAATATCCAGCCTGATACTATTAGTAGATAAAAATGGTTGAATATTTAAAGAAGAATATAAAAAATATATACTGCACACTTATACTAATACTAATTTAAGGGTGTTCTTAGAGGGTAGATCATTGTGGGAAATGAATATTTTAGATAAAAAAAAAACACACTGGAAAAATTATATATAACTTGATATGCCAGGGTCAGGTTTTGAGGGGGTGGGACATTACACAGAGAGCACCTATGAGAATTTTTTTTACACCTTTAATGCCTTTCATGTGGCACTAAAAAGTGTTTTGCCTGTTTTTAACCTAATAAATAATAAAAAAAACCCAATGTGGGGTCCAACCTATTTTTTATAACTGTCGCGGGCGGAGGAGGGGACGCCGCGCTCTCCCTCTGCTCGGGTCCGGCTGCCGCGGCTGCTGCGGCCTGCTGCTGCTCGGTGGCTCGAGCGATGGGCCGGATCCCGGGGACTCGAGCGGCGCTCCTCGCCCGTGAGTGAAAGGGGATTGGGCTTTGGGATAGTTTATTGTCCGTGACGCCACCCACGGTTGTGGTGATTGAGTGGACACCACCGCTGCTCTGTTTGGGGAGCCCGGGAGTGATGGTACGGAGCAGCCAGTTGTTGATTTGCCCCTCCGTGGGTAGGGGTCTTGGTGCTCCCGGGGCCCAGTGATGGGGTTGGTATGGTGGACAGGCGGGTATGGGGCCTGTGGAGGTGCAGGGGCGCAGGGGCAGCGCTGTGCCGCACGGCACGGAGGTACTCACTCAGCCAGTAAACACGACACAGTTCTCGGTAAACAAATGGCTGGTTGGACGGGTCCCTCGGACGGTTCACGGTGCTGCGGTTCCCTGCAGTTAGCGGTGACGGTCTCTTCCCTGCACCTATGTAAAGTCCTTTTGGTAGCGATGGGTTCCCACCGGTTACCCACTCCTCGGCTTCAAGCTGGGCCGAAGGAGCTCTACTCTTGCCCGCAGGCGCTGGCCCTGGGAAATTGGTGCCCTGGCGGTGGCGGTGTCTCCCCTTCACGGTCGGGCTGTTGCCTTCAATCGGGACTTGGTTGTTAGGAGACAGAGGTCCCCTTCACTGACGGATTTAGCAAATTATGGCGACTCCTAGCCTTGCTGGGATCCGAAAGGCCCCTGCCCTGGTGCTGACTGTTCTTCGTATACTGCTCCAGTACCGCCGGGTCACCACCCATCCGCGGTCCTTCCAGCAACCTCCAAACAGTCCCCCTGCAGACTATCACCGCCGTCTGCTGACCTTGCTGTCACAGTCCGGGGCACACACCCGGACCAGCTTCAGGCTTTACAACTGTCACTTTTCTGTCACTCTAACTCTCCACTTCACCTCCTTCTACTTCCTCCTCCTAAACTGTTCTGCCTGGTTCTTCCCGCCTCCAGGGCTGTGAACTCCTCGGTGGGCGGAGCCAACTGCCTGGCCCACCCCCTGGTGTGGACATCAGCCCCTGGAGGAAGGCAACAAGGATTTTGTGTAGCTTTGGTGTACCTGCAGGGAATGTGGGGTGCATGTGATGTTGTGACCTGTGACCCCTGGCTTGCCCAGGGCGTCACATAACCAACCAAGGTAAATCAGACAGCTGGGGGCTGATATTATCAGGCTGGGAGGGTCCATAATAACCAGCCTGATAAAAAAGAAATATAGGCACATAGCCTAAAGGTGTTGAATGAAACTGATCTGCAATACCAGAAACAGCCACTATCAAATATAGGGCACTGTACCCTAGTGTACCTATTAGGATATCATAAGCTGGCTGTGTCCAGAAGGAGGATTCTTGACACCTTAAAGCGCACCAATCACAAGGATTTCCTATGTAGCCTAAAGCCAGTGCTATACTGGCACTATCAGGTGGATTCTATATATACCTTCAGCTGTCAGCTAGGATGTATATAGGATGTATTTGGATGTATTTTGAAACACAAGCAAGTAATGTTTGTAAAATGAACAGTTTTTTGATTGGCAGCAGCTGCCGATCAGCTGACAGCTGGGGTGGATTTTGATAGTGATTTCCGCCCTCTGCCTGTCCGTCCTCCACCTATCTTTTATTTATTTAGTTACAGGTTGAAAAAATACCTAGGTCCATCTAGTTGAACCTTCCTCCACCAGTCCTACATTTGGTCACTAAAGGCCGCTTTACACACTGCGATATCGGTCCCGATATCGCTAGCGTGGGTACCCGCCCCCATCTGTTGTGTGACACGGGCAAATCACTGCCCGTGCCGCACATCACCCAGACCCGTTACACATACTTACCTGCCCAGCGACGTCGCTGTAACCGACTAACCGCCTCCTTTCTAAGGGGGCGGTCCGTGCGTCACTGAGCGGCCTCCCAATAGAAGCGGAGGGGCGGAGATGAGCGGGACGTAACATCCTGCCCACCTCCTTCCTTCCGCATAGCGGCCGGAAGGCAGGTAAGGAGAGCTTCCTCGTTCCTGCGGCATCACACGGAGCGATGTGTGCTGCCGCAGGAACGAAGCACAACTTCGTTACTGCTGCAGTAACGATAATTGAGAATGGACCCCCATGTCACCGATGAGCGATTTTGCACGTTTTTGCGACGATGCAAAATCGCTCATCGGTGTCACACGCAACAACAGCGCTAATGCGGCCGGATGTGCGTCACCAATTCCGTGACCCCAACGACTCAGCATTAGCGATGTCGCAGCGTGTAAAGCCCCCTTAAGTCATTTATAACCAACAATGTTGTGTGCGCTGAGGAAATCATCCAGCCCTTTTTTAAAAGCCGTTATAGTGTCTGCCATTACTACCTCTTGTGGTAGGGCATTCCACAGTCTGACCGCTCTAACTGTAAAGAACCCTTTCCTATTTAGGTTTCGGAATCGCTTTTCTTCCACTCGCAGTGAGTGCCCCCTGATCCTTAGTATTGTCTTTGGAAGAAATAAGTCATGTGCCCGTCCTTGATATTGACCACACATGTATTTATACATATAAATGAGATCTGCTCTGAGACGTATTTTTTCTAAGATAAACATATCTAACTTTTTCAACCTGTCATCATACAGGCGGCCTCCATTCCTTGTAGTAGTCTAGTCGCCGCCTTTGAACTGACTCTAACTTCTGAATGTCCTTTTTAAAATGTGGAGCCCAAAACTGAATCCCATATTCCAGATGTGGCCTTACAAGTGATTTATAGAGGGGTAATACATCGGGATCACGGGATCTAATCTCTCTTTTTATACACCCTAGAATCTTGTTTGCTTTAGCAGCTGCTGCCTGACATTGAGTGCTGCTGCTCAGCTTATTTGTAATGAGAATACCCAAGTCCTTCTCCTGTTCTGTAGTCCCGAGTTTACTTCCATTTAATGTATACGCAGCTATAGGATTACTCCGTCCTAGGAGCATTACTCTACATTTATCAACATTAAATCTCATTTGCCAAGTATCTGCCCATTCTGACATCTTATCCAGATCTTTTTGTAATATTGTACTATCCAGGTCAGTTTTTAATATCCTACATAGTTTGGTGTCATCAGCAAAGACTGACACTTTACTATCAGTCCCATCCACAAGGTCATTAATAAAGAGATTAAAAAGAATCGGTCCTAGCACAGATCCCTGCGGCCCCCACTGCTGACTATAGCCCTTTTAGAGAATGTACCATTTATGATATTCTTTGTTTCCTATCTTTTAGCCAATTCCTTAGGCTGCTTTCACATCTCCGGTTTTAGCAGAGCCGGCCAATCCGGCTCTACAACCTATGCAACGGATGCGGCGACAATACTGCATCCTTTGCATACGTTTTTTACATGCGACCCGTCCGGTTTTTGCCATTTGCGGCAGGCTACTGAGCATGCACAGTGGAAAAAACCACATGCGGCAGCCACATGCGGTTTTTGCCGCAGGACGCCGCATGTGGCGTCCATAGGCATGCATTGCAAATCGCGCCGCATCGGCGTTTTTTTTTGACGGACAAAAAAACGTGCCAGGCAACGTTCTATCCGGCCGCCGCATCGGCTAAATCTGCCGCATGCAAGAAAAAACGGACGGAACGCAAGCCCATGCGGCACAATACGGCACTAATGTAAGTCTATGCAAAAAAAAATGCAACTGGCAGCAAAAAAAAAACGGTTGCGTTTTATCTGCAAAGCGCCGGATTGTGCCGCACAGGAAAAAACGGAGGTGTGAAAGCAGCCTTACCCAGTTGCATATAGTTTCCCATAGTCCTTGCTTCTGGAGCTTTAGTATAAGGCTATTATGTGGTATTATGTTAATTCCATTGTAGAAGATTGTTTCTATAAATCATGGTGCCTAGAAGGACCTTGCTGATCTCATACCCATGTGACCACAAGGGGTGGGGCCTCAGCCAACAGAAAAATAATGTTGCTTTCTGGTATCAGCTATGTTGGCTGAGGCCCGGCCCTTCTGGTCACATGAGTATGATGTCAGCACAGGTCCTTCTAGCTACCATGATTTATAGCCACAACCATTAGTAAAACACTTCTAAAATGGAATTATCATAAATAATAGATAGGGGGAGGATGGACAGGCAGGCGGAGGGAATCAATATCAAAACCCACCCCAGCTATTAGCAGCTGCTGTCAATCAAAAAACTGTTCATTTTGCAAACTTTACTTGCTTGTGTTTCAAAACCTATACATGCGAGCTGACAACTAAAAGTATGTATAGAATCAGCCTGATAGTGCCAGTATAGCACTGGCTTTAGGTTATATAGGAAAATCCTGGTGATTGGTGCGCTTTAAAGAGGTTGTCCACTATAAAGCATAATGGCCACAGCAGTGTAAAGCTGAAACAGAAGGCTTTTTCTAAATACCGGTTGTTATCAATTGTGCCTTAGAGTGGTGCTATTGCTGTCCGCTCATCCCCATCACGTGACCCGAGCTGCAGTGACCTCTGATGGCCAGTGATGTCACGTCAACTTCCGGAATTGGAAGTTGACCCAACATCTCTGAGGTGGGACCCAGTCTTTGTGAGTGACTGGGCTGTGGGCAGAGTTTCGCCACACGTCATGATGGGCTTTGATGTGCGGTGAAACTCTGCCCACAGACAAGTGACTCACAAAAACTTTGTCCCTCCACATTGATGTCAGGTCAACTTCCAATTCCGGAAGTTGACATGACATCACCAGACATCAGAGGTCACTGCAGTCACGTGATGGGGATAAGTGGACAGCAGTAGCGCCACTCACAGGCACAATTGATGACAGAAGGTATTTAGAAAAATCCTTCTGTTTCAGCTTTACACTGGTGTGGCCACTATGCTTTGCAGTGGACAACCTCTTTAAAGCGGGCTTCAAGCGCAGCGACATCGCTAACGAGGTGTTGTTGGGTTCACGGAATTCGGGACGCATATCCGGCCTCGTTAGCGACGTCGTTGCGTGTGAAACACAGGAACGACCGTTAACGATCAAAATTACTTACATAATCGTTGATCGTTGACACGTCGTTCCTTTCCCGATTATCGTTGCTGTTGCAGGACGCACGTTGTTCGGCATTCCTGCGGCAGCACACATCACTATGTGTGACACCGCAGGAATGAGGAATATCACCTTACCTGCAGCCGCCCGCAATGAGGAAGTAAGGAGGTGGGCGGGATGTTCGTCCCGCTCATCTCCGCCCCTCCTCTTCTATTGGGTGGCTGCTTAGTGACGCCGAACAAACCACCCCCTTAGAAAGGAGGCAGTTCGCTGGCCACAGCGACGTCGCTAGACAGGTAAGTCCGTGTGATGGGTGTAAGAGATGTTGTGCGCCATGGGCAGCGATTTGCCCGTGACGCTCAAATGACGGGGGTGGGTGCTTTCACCAGCGACATCGCTAGTGATGTCGCTGCGTGTAAAGCGCCCTTAACTCAGCTGATCGGTGGCGGTGATTCAAGTCCGACCCCCTGATATTAATGACCTATATATATCTGATAATAATATCATAGTTTTAGAAAACTCCTTTTAAAATCTACAACATATTTACGCCTACAAAAAAAGAAACATAAAATCTCGAAAATTGGAGAACATTACCAAACATTAAAAAAAAAGTAAAATAAAAAAAAGTAATTTTCCTTTGTCCTGGAAAATGGCAGCATAACATTAATATCACTTGCAAATATTGAGAAAAATATGTACGGTATTTCCTAATTGTTCAAAAATATCAAACCCATATTCTTCCAAAAATATTAGCGCCTTTGCCAAAAATTTGTACATTACTATTTTCTTACTTGAGTTCTAGAAGAAAACTGCATAAAACACTTTTGGTTAAAATTTTTAAATATTTTATAGGAAATTCTTTGGAAGAGAACGCACGGGACTTTATTATAAAATGATTAAAGTGAATTTATTGAGTATATTACAATCCAAGGGAACTATTAAGAAAGTGTGAATTCCAGGAACATATAAATCTATGGATTTAACACTGGAACATTTTACTATATTTATAAATATATATATCATGAAATAAAGGAAACCTAGGCTGTAACAATTCGGGATAGATCTCACAGACGTACAAGGAACCAAAAACATTTTTTGTTGTTTTTACCCTTCCCTTGTTGATGTTGTTTTTTTCAAATTATTTAATTATTTTTTTTTTTTAAAGAGACTTTTCGAGGTGAAAGGTGACATTTAATGCTTGTAGGACTCTCATTTGGTCAACCACTGTGGTCTTCACGCTTGACCCGCTCTACATGTTGAGTAAGCATCACCCAAGGGTATCTTCTTCGATGAGTTGGCTGGCAGCTAATCAAGTGGTTAATGATCGGATCGAGGAGATAATGTAATGATCCCAACAACAAGGGTTATTTTAATCTTGGGAGGTGAGTGTTTTCTAATTCCTCCAACTAACTTTCTTAAGCATGGCCCATGGAGCCTATCTGCTTAGTGTGAGGGCCCCAGATAAGGACTTGGCAGGTGAAGGATCCTCCTGTGAACAATCTCCTCTCGCTATTAACACCAAGGGGCTTCCTTATCTTGTAAAGTCTTAATGATGTCATTATCTCAGTGTCTTTGATTCCACATGGCTTATAGAGAATCACAAAAAAATGTCCAAGAGGCAAATACAGTTTACTTTCTATTTTGTTTAACTCTGAAAGACCAAGACATTTTTTTTCCAATCCTAAAAAGATCGTTGGAGGCCTAACGCTTTGAGTATTAAGGGTCCTCAGTGTTGGTTTTGCCCTTTTTTAAAGTCTTATACTACCCATTTGCACCACCTCTATCCCTTTCATATTATTGGGGCTATGCTGTTGTTGGGTGACCTTGTTACGGGAGTGTCATCGGTGACAGACAGTCATGTGTTTTCAGGCCATAGAAGGTCACAGTGTTTGGCTGCGCAGAATGCTCCTTGACTTTCCATTGTTCCTGCTGTCAGTATTCATTGGTATAATTAGCTTTCCTGCTGGATTCATCTCTCCCCCTTTTGGACCTAGCAGGAGCTCGCCTTCCACCCAGCTGCTGATCATCAGTATTCTCTTGGTGCTTAAATACCCCTTCCTTTCTTGGACTGGTGCTGGTGATATTCTTTAGTTCATTCAAGCCCTGGGTGCAAGCAGGTGGCTTGTACTCCTCTGTGGTTTCGTTGCTAAAAGCTTTGCTGATCTTCTTTCAGTGTGATCTGTCGATAAGTAGTTAATGCATTTTCCCCTGTGTGTCCTCCTTGTGTCTTCTATAGTGTTTAGTGGGGTTGATGAAGAGTTCATCCCATCTGTTCCCTATTTAGGGCCCAGCACTAGTGATACCTAGGGTCAGGTATCCTGCTCAGTGCATAGGTGTGGAAGCTATCTAGGGTGGTGAGGGATCCCACGGATCAGAAGTAGGGATAACTAGGGTCAGGTATCCTGCCTGGCGCATAGGTGAGGGACCCCAGGGGACAGTGGCAGGATTGGTCAGGGGTCACCATCTTCGCCTTCCCTAGACACAGGATTTCCTTGCTCTTTCCCTTCGCCTCTTGCTTCGTTCTTCCCCGTACCTAGCATGACAGGCCTATGTACCACTGTGCAGGTAAAAAAATAGCAAGGTGCTAGACCAAAAATGTGACCTCAGCCTTCTCTGTATCTGTCGGCCGCCCCCTGCATCTAACAACCTGCCATCACCTGGTACAATAGAAGTAATCCATACCTGCTAATTTTTCATGTTGTGCATTGTGCCCTATCATTATCATTTTACCATGCCATGTCACGTGTCACTTCTTCACCCCTTCCATGAAGTACATTTTCTGGAGGCACTGCTTTCCTAAAGGTTTTGAGAAAATTGCTGGGAGATCTAAAAAAAAATGTGCTTACTGTCTAGTGGAGGTGATGAGGTAGGGTAAAGGATTTCTGCAGCATCAAGAATTCTCCAAGACAGAAACAAAGAACCCGCAGTCTTTACCATACTGTGTAATCGTTGGAGAGTGAGAAACGGTTTAAAGAGTCTCTGCAGTATTTTTATATTGATTACCTGTCCTTAGAGTTCATCATCATCAATATTAGATCCATGGGGAACGTCTACCCGACAGATCAACCAATCAGCAGTTCTCAGTGCTGGCAGCTAGATGATATCAGACGTGAAGCTGAACACCACAGCTCCATCAATTGTGTAATGGCCACTGCTGGGTACTGCAGATCTTATTAACTTCAATAAGGCTGGATCTGCAACCCCAAGAAAGATGTAGTCAATTTGTCATAAAAATTCAAAAACTTTTTTGACAATTATCCATTAGTCATATGACAAAATAATTACTATAATACTGCCCCTATGTAAAAGAATATAACTACTATAATACTGCCCCTATGTAAAAGAATATAACTACTATAATACTGCCCCTATGTACAAGAATATAACTACTATAATATTGCCCCTATATACAAGAATATAACTACTATAATACTGCCCCTATGTAAAAGAATATAACTACTATAATACTGCCCCTATGTACAAAAATATAACTACTATAATACTGCTCCTATGTACAAGAATATAACTACTATAATACTGCCCCTATGTAAAAGAATATAACTACTATAATACTACCACTATGTACAAGAATATAACTACTATAATACTGCCCCTATGTAAAAAAATATAACTACTATAATACTGCCCCTATGTAAAAGAATATAACTACTATAATACTGCCTCTATGTACAAGAATATAACTACTATAATACTGCCCCTATGTACAAGAATATAACTACTATAATACTGCCCCCTATGTACAAGAATATAACTACTATAATACTGCTCCAATGTACAAGAATATAACTACTATAATACTGCCCCTATGTACAAGAATATAACTACTATAATACTGTTCATATGTACAAGAATATAACTACTATAATACTGCCCCTATGTACAAGAATATAACTACTATAATACTGCCCCTATGTACAAAAATATAACTACTATAATACTGCCCCTATGTACAAGAATATAACTACTATAATACTGCTCCAATGTACAAGAATATAACTACTATAATACTGCCTCTATGTACAAGAATATAACTACTATACTACTGCCCCTATATACAAGAATATAACTACTATAATACTGCTCCTATGTAAAACAATATAACTATTATAATACTGCCCCTATGTACAAGAATATAACTACTATACTACTGCCCCTATATACAAGAATATAACTACTATAATACTGCCTCTATGTACAAGAATATAACTACTATAATACTGCTCCTATGTAAAACAATATAACTATTATAATACTGCCCCTATATACAAGAATATAACTACTATAATACTGCTCCTATGTAAAACAATATAACTATTATAATACTGCCCCTATGTACAAGAATATAACTACTATACTACTGCCCCTATATACAAGAATATAACTACTATAATACTGCCCCTATGTACAAGAATATAACTATTATACTACTGCCCCTATATACAAGAATATAACTACTATAATACTGCCTCTATGTACAAGAATATAACTATTATACTACTGCCCCTATATACAAGAATATAACTACTATAATACTGCCCCCTATGTACAAGAATATAACTACTATAATACTGCCCCTATGTACAAGAATATAACTACTATAATACTGCCCCTATGTACAAGAATATAACTACTATAATACTGCTCCAATGTACAAGAATATAACTACTATAATACTGCCTCTATGTACAAGAATATAACTACTATAATACTGCCCCTATATACAAGAATATAACTACTATAATACTGCCCCCTATGTACAAGAATATAACTACTATAATACTGCCCCTATGTACAAGAATATAACTACTATAATACTGCCCCTATGTACAAGAATATAACTACTACAATACTGCTCCTATGTACAAGAATATAACTACTATAATACTGCCCCTATGTACAAGAATATAACTACTATAATACTGCCCCTATGTACAAGAATATAACTACTATAATACTGCCCCTATGTACAAGAATATAACTACTATAATACTGCCCCCTATGTACAAGAATATAACTACTATAATACTGCCCCTATATACAAGAATATAACTACTATAATACTGCCCCTATGTACAAGAATATAACTACTATAATACTGCCCCCTATGTACAAGAATATAACTACTATAATACTGCCCCTATGTACAAGAATATAACTACTATAATACTGCTCCAATGTACAAGAATATAACTACTATAATACTGCCTCTATGTACAAGAATATAACTACTATAATACTGCCCCTATGTACAAGAATATAACTACTATAATACTGCTCCAATGTACAAGAATATAACTACTATAATACTGCCCTTATGTACAAGAATATAACTACTATAATACTGCTCCAATGTAAAAGAATATAACTACTATAATACTGCCTCTATGTACAAGAATATAACTACTATAATACTGCTCCCTATGTACAAGAATATAACTACTATAATACTGCCCCTATGTACAAGAATATAACTACTATAATACTGCCCCTATGTACAAGAATATAACTACTATAATACTGCCCCTATGTACAAGAATATAACTACTATAATACTGCTCCTATGTACAAGAATATAACTACTATAATAATGCCCCTATGTACAAGAATATACAGTAACTACTGTAATACTGCCCCTATATACAAGAATATAACTACTATAATACTGCCCCTATGTACAAGAATATAACTACTATAATACTGCCCCTATGTACAAGAATATAACTACTATAATACTGCCCCTATGTACAAGAATATAACTACTATAATACTGCCCCTATGTACAAGAATATAACTACTATAATACTGCCCCTATGTACAAGAATATAACTACTATAATACTGCCTCTATGTACAAGAATATAACTACTATAATACTGCCCCTATGCACAAGAATGTAACTACTATAATACTGCCCCTATGCACAAGAATGTAAATACTATAATACTGCCCCCTATGTACAAGAATATAACTACTATAATACTACCCCTATGTAAAAGAATATAACTATTATAATACTACCTGCTAAGAACAAAAATAATACTGTTATAATACTACTAGCATTTATAGAGAACAATGCAGTGATAGAGGAATTTTCTGGTCTCTATCCTGCTCTTTGTATAGAGACGCCATATACAGGGAAGCTCACACACTCCAGTTATCTGACAAGAGGAGCAGAAATAAAGCAGTCTCCTATCAGTCTGGAGAAGAGAGCACCTCTCACAGGGTCAATGAGGAAAGCGCTGCACATGTTCCTGGTTCTCAGTGATATGGAGGAATGAGATGATCCTTTCCAGTCGGGTTGGAGGCCATATACTGTACATTACACATCCTGCCAGATACACAGTCTATACGGCGGAGGGAATCGCGTCTCCTTATCAGCGGTGGAAATTATTATGATTATTAAGAATAATGATTCAGAGCGATAATGACAATTATTGCAGATCTGGATGGTTGTGCTAATTAAGTTGGACTCTGTGTTATCTGCTCAGTATGTTCTGTGTAATGTAAAGTGAAGGAGGAACAGGGATTAGTGTAGTACAAGGATATGCTGCTCGTCTGTTCACTCAACTATGCTGTAGGCCTAATGCAAGAACATACATTACAGCCTTTTGCAAACATCAAAACTGTGTACAGCCATAGTGACCTATAGACTGGTGACACTTAGGGGTACTTTGCACATTGCGACATCGCTAGCATCGGCTAGCGATGCCGAGCGCGATAGTCCCCGCCCCCGTCGCACATGCAATATCTTTTGATAGCTGCCGTAGCGAACATTATCGCTACGGCAGCTTCACACGCACATAGCTGCCCTGCGACGTCGCTCTGGCCAGCGGCCCGCCTCCTTCCTAAGGGGGCGGGTCCTGCGGCATCACAGCGACATCACAAGGCAGGCGGCCAATAGAAGCGGAGGGGCGGAGATGAGCGTGACGTAAACATCCCGCCCACCTCCTTCCTTCCGCTTAGCCGGTGGAGGCAGGCAGGAGATGTTTGTTGCTCCTGCGGCTTCATACACAGCGATGTGTGCTGCTGCAGGAACGAGGAACAACATTGTTTCTCCTATTGGTGCGACATTATGAAAATGACCGACGCTACACAGCTCACCAATTTTCGATGCTTTTGCGATCGTTTATCGGCGCATCTAGGCTTCACACGTTGCGACGTCGTTACCGGCGCCGGATGTGCGTCACTTTCGATTTGACCCCGACAATATCACAGTAGCAATGTCACAGTATGCAAAGTACCCCTTAGACCAGAGCTTCACATTGCTCTCTGATTTTATATGTGTTTTGCTTCTGTTGGTACTGAAAGGTTTTAATGACATTTTACTTGCCAGTATGTCCTGGTTAGTTCTCCTCAGGTGCAGCCGGTTTGTGACCACTCCCATGTCCTTTAAATAGTCACATATTCCATCACCTAATGCCGGTAATAGAATCTGAATCTCGTTCTGTTTCTGACCACCGTGGAGCAGGAGGTTCTCATAGAGTTGCAGGTGTTACTGTATGCTGCTGGAGCTTAGCTGTTACAGTGCTATGTTTTGGAGCCTAGTCGGCTACAGCCTTGGTGTTAGGCTGCCACCAGGGGGAGCTGGAACCCTGCAGGGAAATACACTACACAGAGCTGAATAAGCCAGGAGGTGGACACACAGTGTGTGCTGGTGCAGTGCCTCGCAGCATTAGCCGGAAAGCAGAAGCCGCGGGGCATGCGGGGAATGGTCGGGCAAGCCGGGTCATACACAGTACGGGGAGTAGGAAGACTGGAGGAACAAACAGAGGTGGGGTCGAGGTCAGGCCGAGGTCAGTACCAGAGGAAGCAACCGAGTGGGGAGGTAAGAGAGGGGGAACAACCGGGGCTATTGTGGGAAGGAAGGAGGTGGGACAGAGTAATGGAGGAACGACTACGGGACGGAACACAGACAGAGAACGAGGGCACAGAGAGGGGACGTATCAGGATCACACTTACAGGGACTAGCAATCACAGGCAAAGCAGCGCTAAGCTTATAGCCGGCGCTGGTTCACCAGAGATGACAGAATTTAAGGCATCCAAGCTCCGGAAGTGAGGCCCAAGATAAGGCTCCACCCCATAGCCATGTAGTCGGGGAAGCGAAACCGTGACACTTGGTGTCTGACTGCAGCTGTGAAGTTTGTTTGTATATCCTTTTGTCTATGTCGCCCTATTTGTCCTCCTTCCTCTATATGACGTTACACTAGCGGTGAATTCTAGCGTACTCAACGGCCTTGCCACCATCCAGGGTGAGTGAAGGGACAGTAAGGGACTAGGCACAAAAGGGTAACGAGGGGAAGGATTCATATAGGGACATTAGGGGAGCTCAGGGACCAGACATAGGTTAGTGTCTGAAGGTGGCCCATCCTTTGCTTCTTATCGTCAGGGTCCTCTTCTTCTTTATATATATATATATATATATATATATATATATATATATATATATATATATATACCATTTTTTTATACCATATGCCATGCACCGGACAGTTGTTGGTTTATGTGCATCTGTCCCGTTGTGTGTCAGACACTTGCCAGTCCGAGTGTGACAATTTCTCAAGTAAACCATTCTCCCATACTCTCTGAAATTTGATAATTTTGCTAAATGCTGAAATCTGCAATACCATCAGCCCCTATTAAAAATGACATCAAAATGTTCACCATAAACAGTACCACGAAGTGCTAGGAAACTATTCTTAAATAGATAGTGCCAGCATAGGGCCTAATTTTGGCACACAAATAGTGCAAGTAGAGCGCCCATAAATTATCAGTACTTAGTGAAACAATTCAGTTTTACAGTGGCTGCCACTAGAGGGAGCTCATTGCAAAGGGATTAATCATTGACCTCAATAATAAATCTGTATGCAGCCGACTCCCTCTAGTGGTCACACCTGGTAAAATCTGCTCAGAGAGATAATTCCAGTTCTTAGAGGGTGTGACCATGCCGTTTTTCCCTGAGCAAAAAATAATAAATAGGAAGAGGCAGATGAGACATTATGGGAGTGAGCACATATTTTATTTATTATAATCGCTTATATAGCTTCGTAGACACAATGTAAATTCCCTATTGCTATGCCTTTTGAACATAGGAAGAAACTGGAGAACCCAGAGGAAACCAACGTAAACATGGGAAAAAAATACAAACTCCTTCCAGATGTTGTACTTGGTGGGATTTGAACCCAGGACCCCAGCGCTGCAAAGCAACAGTGCTAACCAGGCTCGGACCGGCCCACAGGAGAGCCGGGGAATCCTCTGGTGGGCCCCTTTACAATAGTTTGTCACTTATCCCTCAAATATGATCATGATTAGTAGTTAGTATCATGTACTTGTTTCCATATGTATAGACAAAGGAAAGATCTAATCATTCACTTTACAAACTATCTAGTATATTGTTAAATAGAAGATTTGTAAATGTAATATTTGGATGTAGTTGATCAGTAAGTCCCCAGAGTCAGTGTTACTGGTAGGCTCCTTCCACCCGAGTCTGACACTGGTACTAACCAGTAACCACTAAGACACTGTGCTACCCCTATATCCAAAACTACAACAAATCTGCATATTACAAAGCAAATATGACCCAAATTCTAATGTGAGACCTTTTTAAGCTAAAAAAATGACACCAATGAGATCATAAATCACCCCAAATGTATTAAAGTGTATATATATATGTATGTATATATATATATATATATATATATATATATATATATATATATATATATATAATATACACACAGTACAGACCAAAAGTTACAAGAACTGAAGTCCTCAGTAGTTGATACCTTTTAACCCTTTCACGACCGGCTGATTTTTCGCTTTCCGTTTTTTTTTTTCGACATTCTTTTTCTGAGAGACGTAACTTTTTTATTTTTCAGTCAATATGGTCATGTGAGGGCTCATTTTTTGCGGAACGAGCTGTACTTTTAAATGAAACCATCAGTCTTACCATATAGTGTACTAGAAAACGGCAAAAAAATTCCAAATGCAGAAAAATTGCAAAAAAAGTGCGATAGCACTATGGTTTTTGAGATATTTTATTCACTGTGTTCACTATATAGTAAAACCGATGTGTGGGTGTGATGCCTCTGGTCAGTGCGAGTTCGTAGACACCAAACATGTATAGGTTTACTTTTATATAAGGGGTTAAAAAAAAAATCGGAAGTTTGTCCGAAAAAAGTGGCGCACGTTTTACGCCATATTCCGTGACCCGTAGCGTTCTCATTTTTCGGGATCTATGGCTCAGTGACAGCTTATTTTTTGCGTCTTGAGCTCACGTTTTTAACGGTACCATTTTTGCGCAGATGCTACGTTTTGATCGCCTCTTATTGCATTTTGCGCAAAAGTTGTGGCAACAAAAAAACATCGTTTTGGCGTTTGGAATTTTTTTGCTGCTATGCCGTATACTGATCAGATTAATTGATTTTATATTTTGATAGATCGGGCGTTTCTGAACGCGGCGATACCAAATGTGTGTATATTTTTTATTTTTTTAACCCTTTAATTTTCAATGGGGCGAATGGGGGGTGATTTGAACTTTTAGGTTTTTTTGTTTTTTTTTAAATTTTTGAAAACTTTTTTTTTAACTTTTTTTTTTATTTTACTAGTCCCTCTAGGGGGCTATTGCGATCAGCATTCCGATCGCTCTGCAGTATCTGCTGATCACAGCTACAAGGCTGTAAACAGCAGATACGCTCTCTTTCTCTTTTGCCGTGCCGCTGACACAGCGAAAGTGAAAGCAAGTCGGGTGTAGTACAGGAGTCATCACATGACCCTGTGCTACCATGACAACTATCGGAAGTCACGTGATCGCGTCACGTGACTTCCGGTATCGGGCGGTAAGTAAATGTTTACCGCGATCGCGCTTATAATGGCGCTGTCACATATTGACAGCACCATATAAGGGGTTAAACGGCACGAGCAGATAACGATTCTGCTCGTGCCTAGCAGGCACACATCTCAGGTGTGAAAATCAGCTGAGATGTGTGCCGATCGCAGCATGATGCTGCCGGCAGACCGCGGGCAGTAACATTATGACCGCAAGGACGTAATTTTACGGCCCGCGGTCGTTAAGGGGTTAATGGCTAACTGAAAAGATGGTAATAATAGCAAACTTTCGAGACTACTCAGGTCTCTTCATCAGGCATGGTACCATACCTGATGAAGAGACCTGAGTAGTCTAAAAAGCTTGCTATTATTACCATCTTTTCAGTTAGCCATTAAAAGGTATCAACTACTGAGGACTTCAGTTCTTTTAACCAATTTTTTATCTCTACTGGCTAACACGGTACAAAGATATATTTTACCTAGACCAAAAGTTGTCATTCAATGAGTTTTCTTTATTCACATGACTCTTAAAATTGTAGATTCACATTGAAGGCATCAAAACTCTGAATTAAAACATGTGGAATGAAATACTTAACAAAAAAGTGTGAAACAACTGAAAATATGTCTTATATTCTAGGTTCTTCAAAGTAGCCACCTTTTGCTTTGATTACTGCTTTGCACACTCTTGGCATTCTCTTGATGAGCTTCAAGAGGTAGTCACCGGAAATGGTTTTCCAACAGTCTTGAAGGAGTTCCCAGAGATGCTTAGCACTTGTTGGCCCTTTTGCCTTCACTCTGCGGTCCAGCTCACCCCAAACCATCTCGATTGGGTTCAGGTCTGGTGACTGTGGAGGCCTCGTCATCTGGCGTAGCACCCCATCACTCTCCTTCTTAGTCAAATAGCCCTTACACAGCCTGGAGGTGTGTTTGGGGTCATTGTCCTGTTGAAAAATAAATGATGGTCCAACTAAACGCAAACCGGATGGAATAGCCCGCCGCTGCAAGATGCTGTGGTAGCCATGCTGGTTCTGTATGCCTTCAATTTTGAATAAATCCCCAACAGTGTCACCAGCAAAGCCCCCCGCACACCATCACACCTCCTCCTCCATGCTTCACGGTGGGAACCAGCCATGTAGAGTCCATCCGCTCACCTTTTCTACAAAGACACGGTGGTTGGATCCAAAGATCTCAAATTTGGACTAATCAGACCAAAGCACAGATTTCCACTGGTCTAATGTCCATTCCTTGTGCTCTTTACCCAAACACGTCTCTTCTGCTTGTTGCCTGTCCTTAGCAGTGGTCTCCTAGCAGCTATTTTACCATGAAGGCTGCTGCACAAAGTCTCCGCTTAACAGTTGTTCTAGAGATGAGAAGGTGAGTCCAAACCTTTGGTCTGTACTATATATATATATATATATATATATATATATATATATATATATATATATATCTGTGTTATACCTGGTGTAAATGCCACTGTTCTCCTGAATCTGTCGTTGTTTTTCAATGATTCCTGCGTCTTTCTGTTCCTGAGATTTGACCCCTTCATCCCTGTATATAATTCTAATACCTATATAACTGGTCATGGCCCTCATTTTTGCTCTGTGGGCATTTTAATGAGGACCACACCCAGTTGGCTAACAAGATTACATTTATATACAGCAATAGAAGGGGCCATATCTCAGGGACGCAGAGGTACAGGAGCAAACAAATAAAAAACAATGCTGGGTTTAGGAGAACAGCAGGGTTTTAACAAGGTAAAAAATAATATATATTATTTTTTTTGTTTTATGTCAAGTGGCAGGTTGTGGTTAAAGAGGGTTTCTTCACCACAGTAACTGATTGTACATGGCTAGGATATACTATTAGTTTCTGATCAGTGAAGAGCTGCAGAGGCCTCCTCACCTGTTCTGATGATTATGGGGGTCCCTAAAGTCATAATTTTATTGTACATCCTTGTGATTTCTGCTATCTATCAATGGGTGGCACGGTGGCTCAGTGGTTTAGCCCTGCAATCTTGTGGTGGCTCAGTGGTTAGCACTGCAGTCTTGTGGTGGCTCAGTGGTTAGCACTGGAGTCTTGCAGTGCTGGGGTCCTGGGTTCAAATCCCACCAAGGACAACATCTGCAAGGAGTTTGTATGTTCTCCCCGTGTTTGCGTGGGTTTTCTCTGGGTTCTCCGGTTTCCTCCAACACTCCAAAGTCATACAGATAGGGAACTTAGTTTTGAGCCCCAATGGGGACAGTGTTGCCAATGTATGTAAAGTGTTATGGCATTAATAGCGCTATATAAATGAATAAATATTATTATTATTATGAACAGAAATGTCCCTTTAAAGGATTAAATCTGTAATGCAGAGACCCAGGTGACCACCAGGTGTCCATTGCGCTGTAGACATGACCCCCGCAGCAGAAGAAGGCTGCATCTCCAGACCTGAACACATTGGGAGGCAGAAATCAGAAGATTTTACATAAACTGAGCTGTGGGAAAAGTTATATGAACTTTTGGGGCTGCTCCTAATAACTTTCTGAAAAGTAGAACTAACGTTCCCAATGCTAAAGGAATTTTGATGATGGAGACCACATGGCAGTGAGATCTTTCTGCACATGCTCATTATAGAGTCTTGTCATAATATAAAGTGTGGAACGTGGGTCAAGTATTCTCTGGAACGAGAGAAAACAAATATTAGTAAATACCTGGAAGAAGTACAAAGTGCCGTAAAAGGTGTAAAACAAACCTTGGAGAATGTTGATATCATGAGCCGAAAACAAACATGTAGAACAAATCTCAAAGAATGTCGATATCATGTGCCGAGGACCAATGTGCAAAACAAATCTCGGAGAATGTCAATATCATGTGCCTAGAACCAATTTGCAAACCAAACCTTGGAGAATGTCAATATCATGTGCCAAGAACCAATGTGCAAACCAAACCTCGGAGAATGTCGATATCATGTGCCGAGAACCAATGTGCAAAACAAACCTTGGATTATTGATATTATGCCGAGAACCAACGTGTAAAACAAACCTCAGAGAATGTCGAAATTGTTTGCCGAGAACCAATGTGTAAAACGAACCTTGGAGAATATCGATATCATGTGCCGAGAACCAACGAGTAAAACAAACCTCGGTGAATATCGATATAATGTGCCGAGAATGAATGTGTAAAACAAACCTCAGAGAATGTCAATATCATGTGCTGAGAACCAACGAGTAAAACAAACCTCGAAGATAATCGATATCATGTGCCGAGAACCATCGTGCAAAACAAACCTTGAAGCATGTCGATATCATGTGCCGAGAGCCAACGAGTAAAACAAACATCGGAGAATCTCAATATTACGTGCCGAGAACCAACGAGTAAAATAAACCTCGGAGAATATCGATGTCATGTGCCGAGAACCAACATGTAAAAAAAACCTCGGATTATCGAAAACGTGCCAAGAACCATGGTGTAAAAACAAACCTTGGAAATTATCGATATCATGTGCCAAGAACCAACGTGTAAAGCAAACCTCGGAGAATGTCGATATCATGTGCTGAGAACCAATGTGTAAAACAAACCTCAGAGAATGTCGATATCATGTGCCGAGAATCAGCGAGTAAAATAAACCTCGGAGAATATCGATGTCATGTGCCGAGAACCAACGTGTAAAACAAACCTCGGATTATCGAGAACGTGCCAAGAACCATGGTGTAAAAACAAACCTTGGAAATTATCGATATCACGTGCCGAGAACCAACGTGTAAAACAAACCTCGGAAAATGTCAATATCATGTGCCGAGAACCAATGTGTAAAACGAACCTTGGAGAATATCGATATCATGTGCCGAGAACCAACGAGTAAAACAAACCTCGGTGAATATCGATATCATGTGTCGAGAACCAACGTGTAAAGCAAACCTCGGAGAATGTCGATATCATGTGCCGAGAGCCAACGAGTAAAACAAACTTCGGAGATAATCGATATCATGTGCCGAGAACCAACGTGTAAAGCAAACCTCGGAGAATGTCGATATCACGTGCCGAGAGCCAACGAGTAAAACAAACTTCGGAGATAATCGATATCATGTGCCGAGAACCAACGTGTAAAGCAAACCTCGGAGAATGTCGATATCACGTGCCGAGAATGAATGTGAAAAACAAACCTCGGAGAATGTCGATATCATGTGCTGAGAACCAACGAGTAAAACAAACCTCGGAGAATGTCAATATCACGTGCCGAGAACCAACGAGTAAAATAAACCTCGGAGAATATCGATGTCATGCGCCGAGAACCAACGTGTAAAACAAACCTCGGAGAATGTCGATATCATGTGCCGAGAACCAACGAGTAAAATAAACCTCGGAGAATATCGATGTCATGTGCCGAGAACCAACGTGTAAAACAAACCTCGGAGAATGTCGATATCATGTGCCGAGAACCAACGAGTAAAATAAACCTCGGAGAATATCGATGTCATGTGCCGAGAACCAATGTGTAAAACAAACCTCGGATTATCGAGAACGTGCCAAGAACCATGGTGTAAAAACAAACCTTGGAAATTATCGATATCATGTGCCGAGAACCAACGTGTAAAACAAACCTCAGAGAATGTCGATATCACGTGCCGAGAACCAACGTGTTAAGCAAACCTTGCAGATTGTCGATATCATGTGCCGAGAACCAATGTGTAATACAAACCTCAGAGAATGTCGATATCATGTGCTGAGAACCAACGTGTAAAACAAACCTCGGAAAATGTCGATATCATCTGCCGAGAACCAATGTGTAAAACAAACCTCAGAGAATGTCGATATCACGTGCCGAGAACCAACGTGTAAAGCAAACCTCAGAGAATGTCGATATCATGTGCTGAGAACCAATGTGTAATACAAACCTCAGAGAATATCGATATCATGTGCTGAGAACCAACGTGTAAAACAAACCTCGGAAAATGTCAATATCATTTGCCGAGAACCAATGTGTAAAACGAACCTTGGAGAATATCGATATCATGTGCCGAGAACCAACGTGTAAAACAAACCTTGGATTATTGATAACGTGCCAAGAACCATGGTGTAAAAACCAACCTTGGAAATTATCGATATCATGTGCCGAGAACCAACGTGTAAAACAAACCTCAGAGAATGTCGATATCACGTGCCAAGAACCAATGTGAAAACCAAACCTTGGAGAATGTCAATATCATGTGCCGAGAACCATTGTGTAAAACAAACCTCAGAGAATTTCGATATCATGTGCTGAGAACCATTGTGTAAAACAAACCTCGTAGAAAATCGATATCATGTGCCGAGAACCAATGTGTAAAACAAACCTCAGAGAATGTCGATATCATGTGCCGAGAACCAATGTGCAAAACAAATCTCGGAGAATGTCAATATCATGTGCCGAGAACCAATGTGTAAAACAAACCTCAGAGAATGTCGATATCATGTGCCGAGAACCAATGTGCAAAACAAATCTCGGAGAATGTCAATATCATGTGCCAAGAACCAATGTGTAAAACGAACCTTGGAGAATATCGATATAATATGCCGAGAACCAACGAGTAAAACAAACCTCGGTGAATATCGATATCATGTGCCGAGAACCAATGTGTAAAACAAACCTCAGAGAATGTCAATATCATGTGCCGAGAACCAACGTGTAAAGCAAACCTCGGAGAATGTCGATATCATGTGCCGAGAACCAATGTGCAAAACAAACCTTGGATTATCGATATTGTGCCGCGAACCAACGTGTAAAACAAACCTCAGAGAATGTCAAAATTGTGTGCTGAGAACCAATGTGTAAAACGAACCTTGGAGAATATCGATATCATGTGCCGAGAACCAACGAGTAAAACAAAGCTCGGTGAATATCGATATCATGTGCCGAGAACCAATGTGTAAAACAAACCTCAGAGAATGTCAATATCATGTGCCGAGAACCAACGTGTAAAGCAAACCTCGGAGAATGTCGATATCATGTGCCGAGAACCAATGTGCAAAACAAACCTTGGATTATCGATATTGTGCCGCGAACCAACGTGTAAAACAAACCTCAGAGAATGTCAAAATTGTGTGCTGAGAACCAATGTGTAAAACGAACCTTGGAGAATATCGATATCATGTGCCGAGAACCAACGAGTAAAACAAAGCTCGGTGAATATCGATATCATGTGCCGAGAACCAATGTGTAAAACAAACCTCAGAGAATGTCAATATCATGTGCCGAGAACCAACATGTA
This sequence comes from Anomaloglossus baeobatrachus, assembly GCF_048569485.1. NCBI lineage: Eukaryota > Metazoa > Chordata > Amphibia > Anura > Aromobatidae > Anomaloglossus > Anomaloglossus baeobatrachus. The sequence continues at coordinate 31,822,825 of NC_134355.1, read as the reverse complement.
AAGCAAACCTCGGAGAACGTTGATGTCATGTGCCGAGAATCAATGTGTAAAACAAACCATGGAGACTATCAATATCATGTGCCGAGAACCTACGTGTAAAAGAAACCTCGGATTATCGATATCATGTGCCGAGAACCAATGTGTAAGACAAACCTCGGAAATTATCGATGTCATGTGCCAAGAACCAATGAGTAAAGCAAACCTTGGAGAATATCAATATCATGTGCCACGAACCAACATGTAAAACAAACCTTCGAGAATGTCGATATCATGTTTACCACTATTGTGATATTTTTTGTCTTTTTGATAGTTTTTTCCACCCTCATGTGGGTGTATGAAGCCCACACCATTCCTGACAGATGACGGCTGCATTACACAGCCAGCATCTGCCTCTCTCGGCATCAAGTGCAGCTGTTGTTAATTCGTAAATGTCTCTGTTAATTTCTAACAGTGGCATTTAAGTGGTGTGGGGGGACACGTCATTCCACATGCCTATTGGCATCCCCGAGATGTACCTGTGGCTGGGCTTCATAAAAGACTTTGATTTTCAGTATATACTGCGATACAATTGTATTGCAGTATCCAGTACAAGCGATTGGACGATTGCCAGGACTATCAGTGGACTAAAAAATAAAAAGTTTAAAAAAAGCTTAAATATTCAAATCATCCACCTTTACCTTTTATTTTTAATTAAAAAATAAACATAGTCAGTATCGCCACATCCGTTAAAGTCCGCTAAAGCAAAATATCAGTATGTAACCCGTTGTAAAAAAAAATGAAACCCCAGAATTGCTTTTTCACCATCACAATGTTTTTACGTTTCACCTAGGATTCCCTACAGTTATCATGCGTTTTGTATTGTCAATGCACTTTTTTTTACCATCACAATGTTTTTGTATTTTTAAACGGGGTTACTCACTTGTCATGACGCTTTTCTTCTTTTCAGGGCTTCTCCAGTATTATAATGTTTTTGATGGGCTTTTCCTTTGCCATGATTTTTGTTGTTTTTGCTGTTTTGATCAGCTTGTCCTCTATCATGCTGTTTTATGTTATTTTGATGAGCCTACCCGTTGTTGTGATATTTTTGACTTCTGGACTTTTTCACTATTGTGATGTTTTTGTGGTTTTTTTTTTCTGGGCTACTTCATTATTGTGATGTATTTGCCTTTTTTATAACAATATTTTTTATTTTTTTATGGGGTTACTCATTTGTCATGACCATTTTCTTCTTTTTAGGGCTACTCCAGTATTCTAATGTATTTGATGGACTTCTCCTTTGCCTTTGTTTTGCTGTTTTGATCAGTTTGTCCTCTATCATGAGGTTTTATGTTATTTTGATGAGCCTACCCATTCTTGTGATACTTTTGACATCTGGACTTCTTCTCCATTGGGATATTTTTGTGTTTTTCTCAGGCTTCAATACCGTTATGATGTGTTTTATATTGCCAATGGATTTTTTTTTACCATAACAATGTTTTTGTATTTTTGAAGAGGCTTCAACATTGTTATGGCATTTTTGTCTTTTGTATGGGGTTACCCGTTTGTCAAGATGGTTTTTTGTCTTTTTCTGGTCTACTTCATTATTGTGATGTATTTGTCTTTTTGATAACAATTTTTTTGTCTTTTTTATGGGGTTACTCATTAGTCATGATGTTTTTGTCTTTTTTTTTCTTTGCTACTTCATTATTGTGATGTATTTGCCTTTTTTATAATAAAATGTTCATTTTTTATTATGGGGTTACTCATTTGTCATGACCATTGTCGTCTTTTCAGGGCTACTCCAGTATTGTAATGTATTTGATGGACTTCTCCTTTGCCTTTGTTTTGCTGTTTTGACCAGCTTGTCCTCTATCATAAGGTTTTATGTTATTTTGATGATCCTATCCATTGTTGTGATATTTTTTTACTTCAAAGCTTCTTCACTATTGTGATGTTTTTTGTGATTTTCTTGGCCTTCAATACAGTTGGGATTTTTTTTTTGTATTGTCAATGCATTTTTTTTACCATCACAATGTTTTTGTATTTTTGAAGGGGCTTCAACATTGTTATGGTATTTTTGTCTTTTTTATGGGGTTAACCATTTGTCAAGATGTTTTTTTGTCTTTTTCTGGTCTACTTCATTATTGTGATATATTTGTCTTTTTGATAACGATATTTTTGTCTTTTTCATGGGGTTACCCATTTATCATGATGGTTTTTTTTGTCTTTTTCTTTGCTACTTCATTATTGTGATGTATTTGCCATTTTTATAACACAATTTTCATTTTTTTTTGGGGTTACCCACTTGTCTTGACCATTTTCTTCTTTGCTGGGCTTCTCCAGTATTATAATGTTTTTGTTGGACCTCCTTTGCCATGATTTTTGTTGTTGTTGCTGTTTTGATGAGCCTTCTCATTGTTGTGATATTTTTTACATCTCGACTTCTTCACCATCGTAATGCTTTTATGTTTTTCTTGGGCTTCAATACAGTTGTGATTTTTTTGTATTGTCAATGGATTTTTTTTTACCATCACAATGTTTTTGTATTTTTGAAGGGTCTTCAACATTGTTATGGCATTTCTGTCTTTTTTATGGGGTTACCCATTTGTCAAGATGTTTTTTTTGTCTTTTTCTGGGCTACTTCATTATTGTGATGTATTTGTCTTTTTGATAACAATATTTTTGTCTTTTTTATGGGATTACTCATTTGTCATGATGTTTTTGGTTTTTTTTTCTTTGCTGCTTCATTATTGTGATGTATTTGCCTTTTGTATAACAATTTTTTTCATTTTTTATGGAGTTACTCATTTGTCATGACCATTTTCTTCTTTGCAGGGCTTCTCCAGTATTATAATGTTTTTGATGTACCTCCTTTGCCATGATTTTTGTTGTTGTTGCTGTTTTGATCAGCTTGTCCTCTATCATGAGGTTTTATGTAATTTTGATGAGGCTATCTATTCTTGTGATATTTTTGACTTCTGGGCTTCTTCACCATCGTGATATTTTTATGTTTTTCTCGAGCTTCAATACAGTTGTGATTTTTTTTGTATTGTCAGTGGATTTTTTTTTTTACCATCACATTGCTTTTGTATTTTTAATGGGCTTCAGCGTTGTTGTGATATTTTTGTATTTTGCTTTTCCTTTTTCCTTATTCTTCTAAGGCAATTGAAACATTTTGAACGAGTCCTCTTCCCATCACCGTTCTTGGCGAACTCTTTTCCGAGTATAACCCAACAAACTATCATATCTCCATTTATTTTCCCGCCACAGCTGCAGTGTAAAGTTACCCCCCTGGCCTTTATATTTTCTAGCTGAGCGGTTGACTCTGTCCGCGACGGAGAAGAATGTTTTCAGTAGACATCTGTGTTACGGAGGATGGAACATGGTATGGCTGCCAATTAGACAGAAATTAGAGACCTTATCGGCCCGGCTTCATTGCACTAATCCGACATCACTGAGCGCGGCCGGCATCGTGCACTTAAGAAGAGCAATTTTCTCATGTTTATATAACCTTTTTAGTAGGAACGTTTGTAAGATGTTTACACTGAAATCCGGAGATCTGAGCAGCCAGTAGCTCAGTGTTGAAAATATTTCACGTTTTCCTAAAGTCTCGGCAATTACTCCAAAATGGAAAAAAAAAGTTGAGTTCAGTCAAAACTTGGACACACTACGAGGCTTTGATCTCGCCAGAGTTTGTTTTTTAATGTCAGCGTCATACGAAACTGTTTTCAGCACGATAACATTATCTGCTGACCCGAAGTTCATCCAACCAATAGGACAAGCACAAGGCAGCAATAATGAGCGGGGTGTTCCTGCCGCAGGAAGCGTCCGGCTCATGTATAGTCTACCATAGAGAGAAAAAGCCATGCTCAATTCCTGCACTGTCATTATCAAAGTCCAGAATTATCTGATTTTTACTTTTTTTTTTTTCTTTACTTTTTTATTTTACAGTTTGTTTTACTTTTTTTTTTTTTTTTTTTTTTTTTTTAGGGAATGTAAAAAATTTGAAAAATTTGCAATAAATTATAAATGGATGGAAAAAAACTGAACTGTGATTTATACACAATGTATAATGCGGAATTTTGCAGAAGATTTCACCCTTTATGACAAATTTTAAAATTTTGTCCATTTTCACATGCAGATGAGGATTTTGTCCATTGTTCAGATGCAGATGAGGATTTTGTCCATTGTTCAGATGCAGGTGATGATTTTTCCATGGATTTCATGTATTTGTGGTCTTGGGGGTAGGAAAGTGGCCAATCGCCCAGACACCCAGTGATCTAGTAGGAACAAACTAAAACCATCCAGTATTGATTACGGCAGTAGGGAGTTATTTTTGGGCTTTGAAAATTAATATTACGTAGAAACTGTATGGCGGTATTATGTGGACACTTCGCCAGATGGCATATTAGTGGAATTCTTTGGGCTGTGTATGGGGATATTATCTTTGGGCTGCATAATGGTATTTTATAGGCTGTATAGCTGTTTATTGTAGTATTATCTTGCCACTATGTGGTGGTATTCTATAGGAAATAAGTAGTATTGTTTTAGTACAATATGATGGTATTCTATGGCCTCTATGTGGTAGTATAATCTTGGCACTATATATTGGTCTACTGTGGGTGGATATGGCAATATTAAATAATAATTGACTGTGGGCTGTACACTATATAGCAGTATTATCTTGCCACTACATGAGTATATTCTGTGGGTTGTATGTGGTAGTATTTTATTAGCACTATATGGTGGTACTATGTGGGCTGTATATGGCAGTATTATCTTACCACTATATGGTGATGTATTGTGGGCTCTATATAGCAGTATTATCTTTGCACTATATGGTGATATTCTATGGGCTGTATATAGAAGTATTATCTTTGCCATATGGTGATAATGTGTGGGCTGTATATGGCAGTTTTATCTTTGCACTATATAGTGATATTCTGTGGGTGATTTTATCTTGGCACTATGTAGTAGAATACTGTAGTTGTGTTTGAGAGAGAATTATGTTGACACAATACAATACTAATCTGTGGGCTGTATATGGCAGTATTATTTTGGCACTATATGGTGATATTGTATGGGCTGTATATGGCAGTATAAGGTTTGGCCTCTATATGGCAATATTAAATAATAATTTATTGTGGCCTGTACACTATATGATAGTATTATCTTGCCACTACCTGAGGATATTCTGTGGGTTGTATGTGGTAGTATTTTATTGGCACTATATGGTGATACTATGTGGGCTGTATATGGCAGTATTAACTTTGCACTATATAGTGATATTCTGTGGGCTGTATACTGCAGTATTATTTTGGCACTATATGGTGATAGTTTATGGGCTGTATATGACAGTATTACTATGGCACTATATAGTAGTACACTATGAGCTGTATGTTGGCACTATGGGAAGTGTATGGCGCTTTTATTTTGGCACTACATAGTAGAATACCATAGCTGTGTTTTGGAGAATTATCTTGCCACAATACAATACTAATTTGTGGGTTGTATATGGCAGTATTATCTTGCCCCTATATGGTGATATTCTATAGGCTGTATATGGCAGTATTTTATTGGTACTATATGATGATAATCTGTTGGCTGCATATGGCAGTATTATCTTGCCACTATATGGTGATATTCTATGGGCTGTATATGGCAGTATTATCTTGGCACTATATGATGAGAATATGTGGGCTGTATATGGCAGTATTATCTTGGCTCTATATAGTGGTACACTATAAGCTGTATAAGGTAGCATTATGGTGCCATTGTATGGCGGCTTTATCTTGGCACTAAATAGTGGAATACTGTAGCTGTGTTTGGGAGTATTATCTTGGCACTATACAATGCTAATCTGTGGACTGTATATAGCAGTATTATATTGGCACTATATAGTGGTACACTATAAGCTGTGTAAGATAGCATTGTGCTGCCACTATGATCAGTGTATGGCGGCTTTATCTTGGTACTATATAGTGGTATACTGTAGCTGTGTTTGGGAGTATTATCTTGGCCCTGTATTGTGGAATTAGGTTGACGTTGGCTGACATGACAAAATTATCTGTTTTAAAAAAAATAAATAAAAAAATAATAATTAAATAAATAAATCAGTAAGTGGATCCTACTTTGCTTTGTACAGGGTCTCACAAAACTAGCCTGACCCCCTGCAAATTCTGGATTTTGCATGAAAAAACATCCAAAAATGCCTCCAAAGTTGCACGGATTATATTGTGACATTTCGGTCACTTTGCCAGAATCAGGCGCCGGATGATCCGATTGTTGATTGCTTTACTAATGGAATTTTATTTTAAAAAGAATTAAATAAAAGAAGTGTTTTTGCTTCATTTCTGCACAGAAGCGATGGAGCGAGTCCTCGGCTAGTTGGGGGTCATGTTACAAAAATCACTCATTCTGTGGGCACCAAAATGAGGACAAAAATTGTTTTAATAACCACATAAGTATGTGTGAATAGAGGAGGGCGAGCGTCTGCAGCACACGGAGCCCAGCAATTACTTTCCAGCTATAAAAAAAGGAAAAAAAGTCCTGAAAGCCGCTTTTGTTGCACTCAGGACTTCAGCCATTCTGGTACATGGAAGCAGAGAAAGACAAGACTTCTAAAGCGTGACGACCATGTGAGGTCGAGGAAGTGGAAGTTATTTCTATCAGGATTTTACAAGGTGATCATGTGTGCCTGACATGGCGGTGTATTAAAGGGGTATGACACGTAAAGGATCCCTGTAGAAGAATGATTGAGCTCCGCTAATATAATGAAGCTATAATTGGATGACTGAGGACAATAACTACAGTACATTTGGCTTCTTGCCACTCATAGAGAAGCCTGTGAGTCCTGCTTCTCCCTCCCACTATAAAGAAAGCCTGTGAGTCCTGCTTCTCCCTCCCACTATAAAGAAAGCCTGTGAGTCCTGCTTCTCCCTCCCACTCAGAGAAGCCTGTGAGTCCTGCTTCTCCCTCCCACTCATAAAGAGAGCCTGTGAGTCCTGCTTCTCCCTCCCACCCATAGAGAAGCCTGTGAGTCCTGTTTCTCCCTCCCACTCATAGAGAAAACCTGTGAGTCCTGCTTCTCCCTCCCACTCATAGAGAAAGCCTGTGATTCCTGCTTCTCCCTTCCACTCATAGAGAAAGCCTGGAAAGCCTGTGAGTCCTGCTTCCCCTTCCCACTCATAGAGAAAGCCTGTGAGTTCTGCTTCCCCTTCCCACTCATAGAGAGAGCCTGTGAATCCTGCTTCCCCCTCCCACTCATAGAGAAAGCCTGTGAGTCCTGCTTCCCCCTCCCACTCATAGAGAAACCCTGTGAGTCCTGCTTCCCCCTCCCACTCATAGAGAAAGCCTGTGATTCCTGCTTCTCCCTCCCACTCATAGAGAAAGCCTGTGAGTCCTGCTTCCTCCTCCCGCTCATAGAGAAAGCCTGTGAGTCCTGCTTCCCCCTCCCTCTCATAAAGAAGCCTGTGAGTCCTGCTTCTGCCTCCCACTCATAGAGAAAGCCTGTGATTCCTGCTTTCTCCTCCCACTCATAGAGAAGCCTGTGAGTCCTGCTTCTCCCTCCCACTCATAGAGAAAGGCTGTGATTACTGCTTCTCCCTCCCACTCATAGAGAAAGCCTGTGAGTCCTGCTTCTCCCTTCCACTCATAGAGAAAGCCTGTGAGTCCTGCTTCTCCCTCCCACTCATAGAGAGAGCCTGTGAGTCCTGCTTCTCCCTCCCACTCATAGAGAAAGCCTATGAGTCCTGCTTCTCCCTCCCACTCATAGAGAGAGCCTGTGAGTCCTGCTTCTCCCTTCCACTCATAGAGAAAGCCTGTGAGTCCTGCTTCTACCTCCCTCTCATAGAGAAAGCCTGTGAGTGCTGCTTCTCCTCCCACTCATAGAGAAAGCCTGTGAGTCCTGCTTCTCCTCCCACTCATAGAGAGAGCCTGTGAGTCCTGCTTATCCCTCCCACTCATAGAGAAAGCCTGTGAGTCCTGCTTCTCCCTCCCACTCATAGAGAATGCCTGTGAGTCCTGCTTCTCCCTCCCACTCATAGAGAAAGCCTGTGAGTCCTGCTTCTCCCTCTCACTCATAGAGAAAGCCTGTGAGTCCTGCTTCTCCCTCCCTCTCATAGAGAAACCCTGTGAGTCCTGCTTCCTCCTCCCTCTCATAGAGAAACCCTGTGAGTCCTGCTTCCTCCTCCCTCTCATAGAGAAAGCCTGCGAGTCCTGCTTCCTCCTCCCTCTCATAGAGAAAGCCTGTGAGTCCTGCTTCTCCCTCCCACTCATAGAGAATGCCTGTGAGTCCTTCTTCTCCCTCCCACTCATAGAGAGAGCCTATGAGTCCTGCTTCTCCCTCTCATAGAGAAAGCCTGTGAGTCCTGCTTCTCCCTCTCACTCATAGAGAAAGCCTGCGAGTCCTGCTTCCTCCTCCCTCTCATAGAGAAAGCCTGTGAGTCCTGCTTCTCCCTCCCACTCATAGAGAGAGCCTGTGAGTCCTGCTTCTCCCTCTCATAGAGAAAGCCTGTGAGTCCTGCTTCTCCCTCTCACTCATAGAGAAAGCATGTGAGTCCTGCTTCTCCTCCCACTCATAGAGAGAGCCCGTGAGTCCTGCTTATCCCTCCCACTCATAGAGAAAGCCTGTGAGTCCTGCTTTTCCCTCCCACTCATATAAAAAGCCTGTGAGTCCTGCTTCTCCCTCCCACTCATAGAGAATGCCTGTGAGTCCTGCTTCTCCCTCCCACTCATAGAGAGAGACTGTGAGTCCTGCTTCTCCCTCTCACTCATAGAGAAAGCCTGTGAGTCCTGCTTCTCCCTCCCTCTCATAGAGAAACCCTGTGAGTCCTGCTTATCCCTCCCACTCATAGAGAAAGCCTGTGAGTCCTGCTTCTCCTCCCACTCATAGAGAGAGCCTGTGAGTCCTGCTTATCCCTCCCACTCATAGAGAAAGCCTGTGAGTCCTGCTTCTCCCTCCCTCTCATAGAGAAACCCTGTGAGTCCTGCTTCCTCCTCCCTCTCATAGAGAAACCCTGAGAGTCCTGCTTCCTCCTCCCTCTCATAGAGAAAGCCTGCGAGTCCTGCTTCCTCCTCCCTCTCATAGAGAAAGCCTGTGAGTCCTGCTTCTCCCTCCCACTCATAGAGAATGCCTGTGAGTCCTGCTTCTCCCTCCCACTCATAGAGAAAGCCTGTGAGTCCTGCTTCTCCTCCCACTCATAGAGAGAGCCTGTGAGTCCTGCTTATCCCTCCCACTCATAGAGAAAGCCTGTGAGTCCTGCTTCTCCCTCCCACTCATATAGAAAGCCTGTGAGTCCTGCTTCTCCCTCCCACTCATAGAGAATGCCTGTGAGTCCTGCTTCTCCCTCCCTCTCATAGAGAATGCCTGTGAGTCCTGCTTCTCCCTCCCTCTCATAGAGAAAGCCTGTGAGTCCTGCTTCTCCCTCCCTCTCATAGAGAAAGCCTGTGAGTCCTGCTTCTCCCTCCCTCTCATAGAGAATGCCTGTGAGTCCTGCTTCTCCCTCCCTCTCATAGAGAAAGCCTGTGAGTCCTGCTTCTCCCTCCCACTCATAGAGAATGCCTGTGAGTCCTTCTTCTCCCTCCCACTCATAGAGAGAGCCTATGAGTCCTGCTTCTCCCTCTCATAGAGAAAGCCTGTGAGTCCTGCTTCTCCCTCTCACTCATAGAGAAAGCCTGCGAGTCCTGCTTCCTCCTCCCTCTCATAGAGAAAGCCTGTGAGTCCTGCTTCTCCCTCCCACTCATAGAGAGAGCCTGTGAGTCCTGCTTCTCCCTCTCATAGAGAAAGCCTGTGAGTCCTGCTTCTCCCTCTCACTCATAGAGAAAGCATGTGAGTCCTGCTTCTCCTCCCACTCATAGAGAGAGCCCGTGAGTCCTGCTTATCCCTCCCACTCATAGAGAAAGCCTGTGAGTCCTGCTTTTCCCTCCCACTCATATAAAAAGCCTGTGAGTCCTGCTTCTCCCTCCCACTCATAGAGAATGCCTGTGAGTCCTGCTTCTCCCTCCCACTCATAGAGAGAGCCTGTGAGTCCTGCTTCTCCCTCCCTCTCATAGAGAAACCCTGTGAGTCCTGCTTATCCCTCCCACTCATAGAGAAAGCCTGTGAGTCCTGCTTCTCCTCCCACTCATAGAGAGAGCCTGTGAGTCCTGCTTATCCCTCCCACTCATAGAGAAACCCTGTGAGTCCTGCTTATCCCTCCCACTCATAGAGAAAGCCTGTGAGTCCTGCTTCTCCTCCCACTCATAGAGAGAGCCTGTGAGTCCTGCTTATCCCTCCCACTCATAGAGAAAGCCTGTGAGTCCTGCTTCTCCCTCCCTCTCATAGAGAAACCCTGTGAGTCCTGCTTCCTCCTCCCTCTCATAGAGAAACCCTGAGAGTCCTGCTTCCTCCTCCCTCTCATAGAGAAAGCCTGCGAGTCCTGCTTCCTCCTCCCTCTCATAGAGAAAGCCTGTGAGTCCTGCTTCTCCCTCCCACTCATAGAGAATGCCTGTGAGTCCTGCTTCTCCCTCCCACTCATAGAGAAAGCCTGTGAGTCCTGCTTCTCCTCCCACTCATAGAGAGAGCCTGTGAGTCCTGCTTATCCCTCCCACTCATAGAGAAAGCCTGTGAGTCCTGCTTCTCCCTCCCACTCATATAGAAAGCCTGTGAGTCCTGCTTCTCCCTCCCACTCATAGAGAATGCCTGTGAGTCCTGCTTCTCCCTCCCTCTCATAGAGAATGCCTGTGAGTCCTGCTTCTCCCTCCCTCTCATAGAGAAAGCCTGTGAGTCCTGCTTCTCCCTCCCACTCATAGAGAAATCCTGTGAGTTCTGCTTCCCCCTCCCACTCATAGAGAAGCCTGTGAGTCCTGCTTCTCCCTCCCTCTCATAGAGAAAGCCTGTGAGTCCTGCTTCTCCCTCCCTCTCATAGAGAAAGCCTGTGAATCCTGCTTCTCCCTCCCACTCATAGAGAAAGCCTGTGAGTCCTGCTTATCCCTCCCACTCATAGAGAAAGCCTGTGAGTCCTGCTTATCCCTCCCACTCATAGAGAAAGCCTGTGAGTCCTGCTTATCCCTCCCACTCAGGGAGAAAGCCTGTGAATCCTGCTTCTCCCTTCCACTCATAGAGAAAGCCTGACAGGAGCGGCTGTGTGTGCTGCAGCTCCTGTCACCTCCATGCAGCAGAGCTGGATGCGACGCTGGACCATCCTGGATTCCGCCGGACATGGAGGGCTTTTTCAGGCTGATTAAATTGTTGAACCAGGGTATATGTTTGTGTTTTTTATTTCTACTAAAGGATTTTTTCGGGTGTGTGTGTTTGTTTACTGTAATTTACAGATTAATCATGAAAGGTATCTCGGGGAGACGCCTGACATGATGAATCTAGGATTTAGTGGCAGCTATGGGCTGCCAATAACTCCTTATTACCCCGATTTGCCAAAGCACCAGGGCAAATCGGGAAGAGCCGGGTACAGTTCCAGAACTGTCGCATCTAATGTATGCGGCAATTCTGGGCGGCTGCTGACTGATATTGTTAGGGTGGGGGGCTCCCCATAACGTGGAGCTCCCCATCCTGAGAATACCAGCCTTCAGCCGTATGGCTTTATCTGGCTGGTATTGAAATTGGGGGGGGACCGCACGCCGGTTTTTAAAATTATTTATTTATTTATTTTACTGCACAGTATAGACACGCCCACCGGCTGCTGTGATTGGGTGCAGTGAGATCATAGGCGCCGGTGGGCGGGGAAAGCAGGGAATACGAGATTGTTTAATGAGCGGCCGGCTTTTTCAAAATAGTAAAAGCCGCCGCAGCAGTGTGAATGCCGTGCAGCGCCACGCCGGGGATCGGGGATCGGTGAGTATGAGAGAGGGGGGGAAACTTCAGTCACTCGGGGGATTAGTGGTCACCGGTGAATCCTTCACAGGTGACCGATAATCAGTATTCGACACAGACAGAGCCGCGGTATGAGGATGAAGTCGGGTGAAGTTCACCCGAGTTCATTCTCATCGCGCAACTCTGTCGGCTGTCTGCCAATGTGGCGCCCCTGACCTGGTCAGGCACCACTGAGTACTGCACCCATGCTGGGGACAGTACAATACAGGTAATCCAGAAGGCTGACCGAGGTGTGACTACACAGGCGCATAGTGATCAGGTCTCACACATGTACCTTTGAGAGGACCCCTGGGGATCCCAGGAGGGGGCAAAGCCTTCACCTCCACTTGAGGAGTGGAGGGGGCGAAGCCTCCATCTCCACTCAAGGGGTGTGGTAGAGAGCCTGGTTGCTAGGTGGCGTAGGCAGGCACAAGGGGAAAAGAGAAGGAGGAGTAAACAGTCTGAAGCAGAGTGTGGAGGAGTGAGGAGCATGGCAGTGGAGCTCAGACAGGAGCAGCAGTGCAGGTCCACGAGTGAGCCAGTTTAGTGTGCAGTCCAGGAAGAGAAGAGCAGACCCCTGGGGCTGTTGCAGTCTAACAGCGCCCGCGCAGTGGCTACCGACGGGGGAGAACGGTCACCTAGGAGTGCTACCCGAAATCCATCTTCAGCTAAAGAGAGAGCACGGAGTGGGAAGTAAGGAGACTGCTAGGGAGTACCAGGCCCAAACGGGCGGCAGATCCCGGAGCGGGGATAGATCCACCTTCCCTTGCTAAACCTGCCGGTGTGGGGCCCTCAAAGCCCACACCACAACACCCAAAAGCCGCAGCCACGTAGCCACAGTTAGGGCCCATAGTTCACAGGAGGCAAGCAGCTGGAGTGATCTGGTCCAGGCGACAAGCAAACGGCAACCAAACGAGGGGAGCAGTTACTTCCCTGGGTGACCCCCATAGGGACTAAAAGTCGGGGTTACCCCAAACCACCAAGGGCTAAGGAAGGCGAGTCGGTAGTCACCCTCATCAGTCAGCCCGAAGGATACCTGGTTCCAGCCTGGTTCATCCCAGCTACGCCCGGGTTACTCACTCTGCCACCTTCTGTGAGTAAAACCCCTGAAAGACATCCTGCTCGTGTGGAGTTATTCTGCGCCTTGTGGTTCTACACACCTACACAGGGCCCTGGGGCTTGCCTCACTCTCAGGAGGCCACTACAACTGACTGCACCCACCATCAGCCCCAGGCATCCCTTAACCTGCAGTGGCGGTCCCCACTGACCGCAATTCTGAGAGTGGCGTCACGACAAATAGAAGATTTCCTACCTGTGACAAAGACCAGACTGCTCCATCCAAGTGGAGTCCCTGAAGGTAATGCACCGACACTGCACATGCGGGGCTTCACACCGACATTTATAAACGACATTGTGCATCACACACACGGACATTCCACGTACACATACACGTTAATTCCACACGCACACACGGACGTTCTACACACAAACACGGCTAGTATACGCAATTCACACAGATGCCACATGGACCATAAAAACGGACACAAAATCGGGATACGGACCCGAAAAACGGCCCGTAACACACGTGCATGTTTTTCACGGAAGTGTGAAGGGGGCCTAATAGAGAGTTTGCTTTTTTATAACTTTTTTAGGCCCGTTTCACACGTCAGTGAAAAACACAGACGTTTTTCACTGGCGTGTAAAACACGCACATGTCCCTGCGTGTGCCGTGAATCACGGCACACGTGGGTTGTCTAAGTGCAATCCGGGCTCCGTTCTCCGTGGCCCGTGATTGCACTTAGAAATCAACTCACCTGTGCCCGCTCCCGCTCTCCGTGGTGCTGAATCCTCCCGCGGTGCAGCATCCTGCCGGCGCTGACCCCTGCAGCAGCTGCTTCCGGGTCGGCTGTGTCGTGCATCATTAAGATGCGCAACAATAATCAGCCGGCTCAGAAGCAGCAGGGAGGACGGGCTGTAGAGGACATCGCTGGACGCCGGGTGAGTTAAAATGTTTATTATTTTAAATGCACGTTTTTTTCTGGCACGTGTTTCACGGACCACACCACTGCGTGGTCCGCGGGACATCAGTGATGCCAGAAAAAAATGGACATGTCTCCGTGCGGCAATCACGCACACGCGGGTACGCCGCACGGAGACACGTGCAGTGAAAAATCACTGACGTGTGAGCAGACCCATTCATTATAATGGGTCTGCGTATGTCAGTGATTCTGGTACGTTTAAAAAAAAGCACAAATGTACCAGAATCACTGACGTGTGAAAGGGGCCTTAATGCGTTTTTAGTGCAGTTTTGTCACAAAACTACACTCCTGCCCTTATGCCGGCAAAGTCAATGAGAATCGTGAAGTTTTGTGCTTTTTGATTCCTTGCAGTTTTAATGCAGAAATAACTTTGCAGCATGTCTATTCTTTCACTGTTTTTCCACCCCAGAATGCATAGAAAATGCATGAAAAAAGCCTAAAAAACGCACCGAAAACACGTCAAAAACTAGCATTAAAAATGCGCATTTCTTCGGCCAAGAAATGCACATTTTGTACAGAAATCTCTGCAAGGTTTGTGTGCGTTTTTACTGTGGGTTTTTTTAATGCTTTTTTTTTAGTGCAGTTTTGCCACAAAACTGCAAACAAATCCTTATGCCAGCAAGTCAATGAGAATCTTGAAGTTTTGTGCACATTGTCACAAACCACCGGGGGGGTCACTCAGAAATCCCCCGCGCTGGCTACCAGTACGTCACAATCGGGGGGTAACAAGTGGGGGTCACCCCTCCTTTATACCTCCCGACCGACAGACAGAGCACGTGACGCGCTCTCTAGCGCCCCTCTTATAGTCAGGCCAATTATGGAATTGCCCGACAATAAGCAAGGAGGCCGCTATACTACTTATGCCGATTATTGAAGGGTCCCCGGTGAGAGTAAGGTATATATTCCCCCGACCTCCGCGGGCGGAATATATAAAATCTCCCCGAATCTCACTGGCCTCCCCACAATAATCCTTGGCACAATTCGCTGCCACCAACCGATTTACGGTAACTATTAGCCGAACACACAGACGTGGGATTCAAGATCGAGATAACAGAACAGCCCAAGATTAATTATATAATTTAATCAGCCTAAAGCACACTAGAAACTACAATATATACAATAGGGAATCTACAGAATATACATATGTCAGAGTACAGTTACAATCAAAGCATGGGTTACAAACAGGCATACACAGTTCCAGCAGTTACCTTGTTGCGTCTGGCCACAGGGGGGCGCTGTACCCAGGTTTCTAGGATCCTTCCCACAGATGTTTCCTACACGTGCCCCCAGCGAAAAGAACCCTGGAAAATGGCCGAAGTAGGGTTATCAACCTGGACAAATCCAGGTCCCCTCCTACCTTCGTGACCTCACAGGGAGCACTGCTCCACCCCTGGCTTGAGTTATGGACAATATCCCAACATGGAATATGGGCCATAACTTTGCCTGGGAGCGTCGTAGGCGGACGCCAACGCTCTCATTGTGACAGCTATGAATTTAGCCACAGAACGAGGGGACTCATGACCTGTCTGCCAGTTCCCCATTGGCTGATATCACGCCTGGGGCATTTCCCAATGTCCTGCTCCCATAAAAAGGGTGTGCCGGCATCGTCCGCATGCGGAGACACCATTTTTATGGTTGCCATATTTATCGGAAATAGGGCTTGCGAGATATGAACCATTTTTTACTGGAGTCGTTCTGTCTGGCTATTTCCATAGCCTTGCTAACTAGCTAGCAGCTCCTACTACAGGGTGACGGCAGGGAGTCATCCTGTGTCCATTGTTCCCACACCACCTCATCTCCATATCACAGGACATGGCCATGGAGGTGTAAGTGGAACACTGAGAACAAGAAGGGAGGGGGCACTGCCAGGGAGTGATGAGGGATTATGACTGGAGTCATAATTCATCTTCATATCCCGGGATTTGCCTCACACCTCCCCCCTTTTGAGGGCGCTAGGGGGCAGCACACTCCGGTGTTCCCCCGTGCGCCCGTCCGCGACCTCTCCTTGTCGGGACAGCCCGTCTGCGTTACCGTGGTCACGGCCCCTTTTGTGGCGAATGGTGAAGTTGTATTGCTGGAGCGCAAGGCTCCATCGCAACAATCGCCCATTCGTCCCAGAGACGGTGTGCAACCAGCTGAGGGGATTGTGGTCCGTCTCCACGATGAAGTGGCGCCCGTATAGATAGGGTTGCAGACGCTGCAGGGCCCACACTATGGCCAGGCACTCCTTCTCCATCGTGGAATAGGCAACTTCCCTTGGTAACAGCTTCCTGCTCAGGTACAAGACTGGGTGCTCTTGGCTCGCAGAGTCCACCTGGCTGAGCACCGCACCGAGGCCGAAGTCACTGGCGTCGGTCTGTACTACAAACGGCCGCGTGAAGTCGGCTGCCTGTAGCACGGGCGGGCTGGACAGGGCGTCCTTTAGGGCCCGGAAGGCTGTCTCGCAGTCCATTGTCCAATCGACTGCAGAGGGCAGCTTCTTCTTGGTGAGGTCCGTCAAGGGCTTTGCCAGGCTACTATAGCATGGAACAAACCTCCTATAGTACCCAGCGGTCCCCAAGAAGGACATCACCTGCTTCTTGGTCCTGGGGGTGGGCCAGGATGCGATGGCTTCCACTTTCTCAGGCTCGGGCTTCAGTGTTCTCCCACCTACCCGGTGACCGAGGTACTGGACCTCGCTCATGGCCAGCTGACACTTTCCCGGCTTGATGGTCAAACCTGCCCGGTGGATCCGCCTGAGCACCTGTGCTAGATGCTCTAGGTGGTCCTCCCAGGTGGGACTGAAGACGGCAATGTCATCCAGGTACGCGGCCGCGTACCCTTCAAGTCCCTTGAGCAGGGTGTTGACCATCCGCTGGAAAGTGGCAGGGGCATTCCTCATCCCGAATGGCATCACCGTGGACTCGTACAGTCCAAATGGGGTAATAAAGGCAGAGCGTTCCCTGGCCTTGCGAGTCAGGGGGATCTGCCAATATCCCCGGCTCAGATCCATGATGGTCAGGTACTGAGCCCCGGCCAACTGATCGAGCAGGTCATCGATGCGTGGCATTGGGTACGCATCGGCGACCGTGACCGCATTGAGCCCCCTGTAGTCCACGCAGAACCGAGTGGTTCGGTCCTTCTTAGGGACGAGGACTACAGGCGAGGCCCAAGCGCTGTTGGATGCCTGGATCACCCCCAGCTTCAGCATCTCGTCAATCTCCTGGCGCATGTGTTGCTGCACCTCCAGGGAGACCCGATATGCTGAACGCCGGATCGGGGGATGATCCCCAGTGTCCACGTGATGGACAGCCAAGTCAGTCCTTCCGGGCTGGTTGGTAAACAACCCCCGGAAGGGGTGTAGGGTGGCCCACAGCTGGGACCGTTGGTCCTCCAAGAGCTGGTGGCCAACCTCCACATCCTCAATGGATCCGCCTGCCCTAACCTGGGCTAGCATATCCAAGAGGGTTTCCGCTTCTCCCTCCTCGGGCAGGTTGCACACGGGGAGCGCACATGCCTCCCGCTCATGATGTGCCTTCATCATGTTCACATGGAAGGGCTTCCGCCTTCCACGGGCAGGGTCCAGGGTGACCAGGTACGTCACAGGGTTGAGCTGCTGGTACACGAGGTATGGGCCTTCCCAGGCTGCCTGAAGCTTGTCCTGTGGTACGGGGACCAGTACCCACACCTCTTGACCCACTTGGTAGGTCCTCTCACAAGCGTTCTGGTCGTACCAACGCTTCTGATCGGCCTGGGCTTGAGCCATATTGTCGTGTACCAGTTGCGTCAAGGCCTGCATTTTGTCCCGGAAGCGCATGACATACTTGATAACCGACACTCCAGGGGTGGCCAAATCCCCTTCCCAAGCCTCTTTCACCAGAGCCAGGGGGCCCCGCACACGTCGCCCGTACAGGAGCTCAAACGGTGAGAATCCTGTTGAGGCCTGTGGAACCTCCCGGTAAGCAAATAACAGGTGTGGGAGATACCGCTCCCAGTCACGCCCATGGGAGTCGACCAACATCTTAAGCATCTGCTTTAAGGTGCCATTGAACCGCTCGCACAGGCCATTAGTCTGTGGATGGTACGGGCTGGCCACCAGATGTCGCACCTGGACTTGCTTACAGAGGGCCTCCATCAGCTGGGACATGAATTGGGTCCCCCGGTCAGTGAGCATTTCCTGGGGAAAACCCACTCGGGAGAAAATCTCCAGCAATGCGGTGGCCACCTTGTCAGCCCGAATGGACGACAAGGCCACTGCTTCTGGGTACCGGGTGGCATAGTCCACTACCGTCAGTATGAAGCGTTTCCCGGAGCTGCTGGGGATGGCCAGCGGGCCGACCAGATCCACAGCCACCCTCCTGAAAGGCTCATCGATGATGGGCAGAGATACCAGTGGGGCTTTGGGGCGTGGCCCCGCCTTCCCCACTCTCTGACAGGTTTCACACGAACGGCAGTAGGCAGCCACATCGGCCCCCATTTTTGGCCAGTAGAAATGCTGGTTTAACCTGGCCTTGGTCTTAGCGATCCCTAGGTGTCCGGCCATCGGAATCTCATGTGCGACCCGCAACAACTCCGTCCGGAACGGATAGGGTACCACCAACTGTCGGTCCCTGGGCCACGCCTCCGGTGAACCCTGCTGGACCGTGGCCCGGTACAGCCGTCCTTGGTCCCAGACCACTCGCTCCGGGTCCGAGTCCGAGGGAGGCTGTGCCGCCTGCTCCTTAAGAGCTTTCAGGCTGTCGTCAGCTTCTAACGCTGCCTGAAACCCCTGACTAGATGTGGCCAGAATCGACGAGACTGTCACATCTTCAGTCAGTACCCCGGGACCTGTGTCCTGGCCTCCACCTGACTCGGCTGCCACTTGGTCAGAAGGGGAAGAGCTATCGGACCTCCGGGAGGCCCCTTGGCTTCCAGCACTCCCACTGCGGGTGACAGCGGCCACAGCCGCTGCGACCGTGGGTCGTGCCTGCTCCTCCTCCGTTCCTGACCAAGTCGCCGGTTCAGGCAGACCTACCTGGCTTCCTGACACCCCGGTTGTGGGGGAACCATGCACCGAGATCTTACCTGGGAGCACTTCCGCTCCTGGACCGGCCCCAATCTCACCTGCCTGTTCCCCCCCTGCAGCAACAGAACCCCGCTGTGAAATCTCTGGGGACCCCACATTTGCTGTGGTAGCCCCCACCCCACACACTGGTCCTCCCCCTGCAGCACCCTGCTCTCTGCTTATCCCTGCAGAGGGCAACAGATCCCAGCTCACTGGCTGATCCCTTGTAGAGGCATTGTCACACCTTTCTCTGACCCCCTCCCCTGTCACAGCTGCAGCTGTGTGTGTGTCTATGGTGTCTATGCAAGCAGAAATATCAGAGTTCACTCCCTCCTCCCTTACATCATTCATAGATAACACATTAACATTGTCCGGAGGCATGTCAGTACTGGCTGAAGGTTCAGCCCTTGGTTGGGGCCCAAACTGGGAGGTTATCTGCCCCAAATCTGTCCCAAGTAGCACGTTTGCAGGGATCCGATCAGTTACCCCCACCTCCCTCACCCCTCGCCCTGCGCCCCAGTCCACATAAATGTCAGCAACAGGCAGCGCCGGGTCAGTGCCTCCAATCCCGGAGACAGCGAGGGTTTTTCCAGGGATCAAGTCTTGGGGGGACACCATCTCAGGCCGCACCAGAGTCACCTCCGAGGCGCTGTCTCGCAGTCCTATGGTCACAGACCGGCCGACGGTGACAGGTTGGAAGCTGTCCAGGGACCTACCACCACCCCCACCCACACAGTACACCTTGGGCGGCCCTTGGGACGGGGACGGAGCCGGGGCCTTGGGACGCTGAGGGCACATGGCCTTGAAGTGTCCAGGTAGGTTGCACTGGTGGCACCGTCTTGGTTCCGCCACGGGCCTGGAGAGGGGAGTTGAGGGGGACACCCCCTGCAGTCTAGGGGCAGGTGGGGCAGTCGCAGAATTCATCTTACCCCCTCTCCAGGTGCTGCTGGTGGCCGCTCTCCTGGCCTCAGGGGCCCGGTTGTTGGTGTAGTCATCGGCAAGGGCAGCTGTAGCCGTGGACCCCTTTGGCTTCTGGTCTCGGATGAACTGGCGGAGATCCTCAGGGCAGTTCCACAAGAGTTGCTCCGTGATGAACAAGTCCAGGATCTCCGGTCCGGTGGAAAGCTGCAGGCCTTGGGTCCAGTGGTCGGCAGCTCGGGCAAGTGCCCGCCGGTGGTCAGCCCAGGAGTCCTTTGGTCCCTTCTGTAGGCTCCGGAACTTCTTGCGGTAGGACTCTGGAGTGAGGTTGTACTGTTGGATCAGGGCCCGCTTGATGGTGTTGTAGCCCTGATCTGCCTCAGCAGGCAAGTCCCCAAGGATATCCAGGGCCTTACCCCTTAAACGGGGGGTCAGGTATTTGGCCCACTGGTCCTTGTCCAGATGGTGCTGCAAGCAAGTCCGTTCAAAAGCAGTCAAGAAAGAGTCCAAGTCTCCATCCTTCTCCAGCACTGGGAAGTCCTCAACACGGACCTTTGGAAGTTTGGTGTCTCGAAGGTCACATGTGGCTGATGAGGGCCGGAGCTGAGCTAGCTGCAGCTGGTAGTCACGGTCTGCCTGTCGCTCTCGCTCTTCACGCGCTGCCTGCCGCTCTCGCTCCGCAGCCTCACGCTCTGCGTGCCGCTCCGCAGCCTCAGCGTCACGCGCTGCCTGCCGCTCTGCCCTGCGCTCTGCCAGGAGTTCCTTGTAGCCCTTCTGGTCTCCAGCCTGGAGAAGGGCCATAGCCATTTGAAGAAGGCTATCCGAGCCTCCCAGGCTCGGTGGAATGGCACGTGGTGATCTGCGGCACGCTGCAGAGCTAGGCGATTCACTGTCCCTTTCAGAGCGGAGGGCTGGCATCTGGCTCGTTGAGGACCCTTGGGTGAGCTGCTCCTCATCTTGTCCAGCAGTGCCAGGTTGTGCAACGTCCTCTGCAGAGCTGTTTTCTGGCGTCGAGCTCCTGGAGGACTCGTAGGCAACCTCCTCATTGCTGTCCACAGCACCGTCCTCCCTCTCTTCGGCTCCTGCCTTAGCATTGGCCAGTTGCATAGCTCTGCTCCTGGTGCCATCAGCCATTCTTGCAGACTTTTGGTCACTGACACAGAACTGACACCTGATGCCTCCACACACCTTACAGTATCTGCACTCTGACACTCTAGTGTTGAGCTAGTCTGAAGACCCCAGCAGCCACAGCTGCTGCAGGCAGTCTTTAGTGTCTGGGAGTATGGGTCTCACACTCACACACACTATTATCTCGATCCCACCGCTGCCACCAATATGTCACAAACCACCGGGGGGGTCACTCAGAAATCCCCCGCGCTGGCTACCAGTACGTCACAATCGGGGGGTAACAAGTGGGGGTCACCCCTCCTTTATACCTCCCGACCGACAGACAGAGCACGTGACGCGCTCTCTAGCGCCCCTCTTATAGTCAGGCCAATTATGGAATTGCCCGACAATAAGCAAGGAGGCCGCTATACTACTTATGCCGATTATTGAAGGGTCCCCGGTGAGAGTAAGGTATATATTCCCCCGACCTCCGCGGGCGGAATATATAAAATCTCCCCGAATCTCACTGGCCTCCCCACAATAATCCTTGGCACAATTCGCTGCCACCAACCGATTTACGGTAACTATTAGCCGAACACACAGACGTGGGATTCAAGATCGAGATAACAGAACAGCCCAAGATTAATTATATAATTTAATCAGCCTAAAGCACACTAGAAACTACAATATATACAATAGGGAATCTACAGAATATACATATGTCAGAGTACAGTTACAATCAAAGCATGGGTTACAAACAGGCATACACAGTTCCAGCAGTTACCTTGTTGCGTCTGGCCACAGGGGGGCGCTGTACCCAGGTTTCTAGGATCCTTCCCACAGATGTTTCCTACACGTGCCCCCAGCGAAAAGAACCCTGGAAAATGGCCGAAGTAGGGTTATCAACCTGGACAAATCCAGGTCCCCTCCTACCTTCGTGACCTCACAGGGAGCACTGCTCCACCCCTGGCTTGAGTTATGGACAATATCCCAACATGGAATATGGGCCATAACTTTGCCTGGGAGCGTCGTAGGCGGACGCCAACGCTCTCATTGTGACAGCTATGAATTTAGCCACAGAACGAGGGGACTCATGACCTGTCTGCCAGTTCCCCATTGGCTGATATCACGCCTGGGGCATTTCCCAATGTCCTGCTCCCATAAAAAGGGTGTGCCGGCATCGTCCGCATGCGGAGACACCATTTTTATGGTTGCCATATTTATCGGAAATAGGGCTTGCGAGATATGAACCATTTTTTACTGGAGTCGTTCTGTCTGGCTATTTCCATAGCCTTGCTAACTAGCTAGCAGCTCCTACTACAGGGTGACGGCAGGGAGTCATCCTGTGTCCATTGTTCCCACACCACCTCATCTCCATATCACAGGACATGGCCATGGAGGTGTAAGTGGAACACTGAGAACAAGAAGGGAGGGGGCACTGCCAGGGAGTGATGAGGGATTATGACTGGAGTCATAATTCATCTTCATATCCCGGGATTTGCCTCACACACATGTTAAGTGTTTTTTCCTTGCAGATTTGGTGCAGACAATTATCTGCAGCATGTCAATTCTTTCAGCGGTTTTACCTAAAAGCAATGAAAAAATGTTGCAAAAATGCATAAAAAAGTGACAAAAATGCAAGTTTTTTCTCTGCATTTTTCCTACTAAGGCTATGTTCACACAGGGCTTTTTTGATAAGTTTTTGCTTCATTTTTTAGCTGCAGATTTGCCTTGGTTTTATGCAAATCCATGCTAATAAAAAGTTGCTTCTTACAGTCCCAGCAAAGCCTATGTGTGACGCCCCTGGACTATTAGGTCGTCACAGGGTAATGCACAAGTTGCCCTTCTGTGCAGTATTTCGCCTCCCTCTTGGTTCTGGGTCCCTAACTAAATGGTATTGCCTCCAACAGCAAATCAAATCCTAGATACACCCTGCACCACACCCACCAGACACACCAGTGGACGGCTTGAGTGGAATAGAGTCACCCACCTGGGGGTTAGGAAGGGGAGGTTAGGAGTGTAGACAGTCAGTCAGTTGAGTGAGAGGAGAAGGAGAGAGGTTGGGAAGAAGCCCTCGAGCTGTGAGGAGCTCAGAGGAAGTCGGGAGTGGTGACTCCTGAAGTAATTATCTAGGTTGCAGACGGTGGTCTGGGCCTAGAGGAGTCGGACCCCCGGTCCAGGGGATTGTGGCAAGGGGCCTGGAATTGTCGAGGAGGACAGCCGGCAGCCTAGCACTATCACCAGTCCGGGACCGAAGGCACGACGGGGTACATGGACCCCAGGTGAGGGAGTAGCTTCAGGCAACTCGACAATTCACCTGAGGAGAACAGAGCCTTTATGATCTGTTCCCACCCGCTCCAGAATCAGGGCATTAGCGCAACGAGGGGGATAGGACTTTCCAAATCCAAAACGGTTCAGAAAATCCCAAGCGTGAGCCCTGAGAGCAAGCTCCCACACTTAGCCATAGTAGGGAGTGGGGCCCGGCTAGTTCCATGCTACCGGACCCGCAAGTTGAAGTCAAACTTAGTTCCAGGAGGCAGGTCACAGATCACCAGGCAGCACCATTGGGGACGGGACCTGGACGAGCTCCCCTCAGAGGCAGCAGTACCCAGAGACTTGGTTTACCTGGTTGTCAGTGTCTGCTTATGAACTGAGTGAGTACGAGAGTGACCCCTGCATCCCATGGCACCCCACACCGAGTCCTGGGGCATCCCCCTGTTACGCTCCCCAGCTCCCGTGCCACACTCCCCAGCTCCCGTGCCACGCTCCCCGGCTCCCGTGTCACGCTCCCCAGCTCCCGTGCCACGCTCCCCAGCTCCTGTGTCACGCTCCTCGGCTCCCGTGTCACGCTCCCCGGCTCCCGTGCCATGCTCCCCGGCTCCCGTGCCACGCTCCCCGGTCCTCCGCTCCACAGCCTCCTTGCCTCCTCTCCCTCACCTGCGTCCTCCAGGCGTCCTTGTCCCCGCTCCCGGCACCCTTCCGCGACTCTGAGCCCTCTGCCGGGCACTCCTGCTTCTTGTGCACCGCTTCCTGCCCTGGCTTCTGGCACCCGGGCCTCGCGCATGCGTGTTAGGGCGCGCGGTCATTGACCCTTTCTTAAAGGGTCAGCGTCCACTGACAGGATATTACACACACAGGTACAGGGTATAAAGGGGTTTCCTTTCCAAGTGGGCGGGGCCTGGTCTTCGTGTTTAGTAAGCTAGGAGTCAGGTCCCCCTGTGCCTTGTCCCGTACTGACTTATCTGTCTTGTAGAGCCGCTCCTGCCTCGCCAACCGGTCCTGATGGTTCCAGAACCCCGGACGGTGACTGCCCGCCATCTCATCAGTCCCTGCCGTCCCCGATCCCTGGATCCGTGTAGTGACCGACCTCCTTGCTCAGCTGGTTCCGGATTCTGCCTGACATCATCCCGGCCTCCGAACCTGAGCCTCGTCACCCGGACTACCTTCAGAGACTCTGTGGTCCCAGGGACTTCTTCACTCCGGTCCTCTGAACGGACTGTCCTGCCACCCGTAGTGCTACGGCTACCGGGTACCTTGACCTCGGTGGGGTGCTCAGTTCAGTGGATCCACCTCCTGGGCCTACCCATCCTCCTGGTCCTAACAGCAAGAACAGGCCATGGATCCCGCCGATGCACTAGCGTCCCAGCTGGCCGGATTGCAGCAGGAACTCGGACGACAACGCGAGACCCAATCCCGCATGCTAGCCTTCATGACCTCAGTGGACACCCGCCTAAATATGCTGCAAGCAACAGCCACGTCCCTGGCATCACAGTCCACGTCCACAGCTCCCGTGGGAGCTTCTTCTGAAGCCTCTAATCTCCGCTTGGCCTCTCCGCCCCGGTATGCTGGAGATCCTAAGACCTGCAGAGGATTCTTGAATCAGTGCTCTCTCCACTTTAAGCTGCTTCTGCATCCTTTTTCCTCTGACCAAGACAAGGTGGCGTTTGTGATGTCCCATCTAGAGGGTGAGGCACTGGCCTGGATGAACCCCTTGTGGGAGAAGGAGGACCCTGTAACCACTAACATCCAGGAATTCCTGCAGGCTTTTCGAACCACCTTTGACGAACCCGGACGTGCCGCCGCGTCCGCCCCATCACTCCTCAGGCTACGTCAGGGGACCTTGACGGTGGGTCAATATGCCATCCGCTTCCACACCTTGGCCTCAGAATTAGGGTGGAACAATGAGGCCCTAACCGCCGCCTTCTGGGAAGGACTCTCCGGTCGTATTAAGGACGAGCTGGCCGGCCGCGATGTTCCTTCCACCCTGGATGCCCTGATCGCTCTAGCCACCCGCGTGGAACTCCGCTTTCAGGAACAATCCAAAGAGGTGTCCCGCGAGAGACGTCCGATACAGCACTACTCTCCTCCGCAGAAGCCCGCCGTTCCTCAGTCGGCGTCATCTGGCGTCTCTGTCCACGAGCCCATGCAGATTGACCGTTTGAGGCAGTCCGAGCAACGCTGAGCAGAACGGTTCGCCAAGGGCCTCTGCTTCTACTGCGGAGAGGGCACACACCTGCTACGTTCCTGTCCAGAGAGGCCGGGAAACTCCAAAGCCTAGGGTTGGTAGGAGAGGCCACCCTAGGTACTGGGACTCTCTCAGACCCGGTTACGTGGACTGTTCAAGTGACAGCGGGAGAGACACGGTTCACGGCAAAAGCATACCTCGATTCCGGGGCAGCAGGCAATTTCATCCAGCAGGCTACGGTGGACAAGTACCAGGTGCCTGTTATTCCACTTGACAAACCTCTCGTGATTGCCTCTGTAGATGGGAGACCCCTCTCTGACACCAGCTCGTGGATCTCCAAGCCTGTAGAACTACGTATCGGTGCCCTGCACACCGAGAAAATCACTCTCTACGTCCTCCCGTGCATGTCTCATCAAATCCTGCTGGGACTCCCCTGGTTATGGACACACGAACCGTCGGTCAGCTGGCGTGCTGGCGAAATTACCCGATGGGGTCCCTCTTGCCACGAGAACTGCCTGAAGTCCATACAGCCTATCCGACGACCTCCGGTCCCGGAGTCCCTACCAGGGCTGCCTTCGGCCTATTGGTCCTTCGCGGGCGTTTTTGATAAAAAAGAGTCAGAGGTACTGCCGCCACATCGTCCTTACGACTGTGCCATCGACCTACTGCCGGGAACCACACCACCTCGAGGACGGATATATTCTTTGTCCCCTGCTGAAACAAGGGCCATGTCTGCCTACATCACTGAGAACCTGGCAAGGGGATTCATCCGGAGATCCTCCTCTTCTGCTGGAGCAGGCTTCTTCTTCGTTAAGAAGAAAGAGGGTGACCTGAGCCCCTGCATTGACTACCAGGGATTGAACCAAATCACCGTAAAGAATAAATACCCCCTGCTGCTCATCCCCGAATTGTTTGATCGGCATAGAGGAGCTCGTGTGTTCACCAAGTTGGACCTTCGTGGTGCCTACAACCTGGTCCGCATCCGCTCTGGGGACGAATGGAAGACCGCATTCAACACTCACGATGGGCACTATGAGTATTGTGTGATGCCCATCGGTCTGTGTAACGCACCGGCAGTCTTTCAAGAACTAGTGAACGACGTGTTCCGGGACCTTCTCTACGTCTGTGTGGTGGTATATCTCGATGACATCCTGGTCTTCTCTCCCGACCTACAGACCCACAGAGAGAACGTGCAGCTGGTACTACAAAGGCTTAGAGAGAATCGCCTGTATGCCAAGTACGAGAAGTGTGTCTTCGAACAGTCGTCTCTTTCCTTCCTGGGTTACGTAATCTCCAATACCGGCCTGCAGATGGACCCAGAGAAGGTCTCTTCCATCCTCAATTGGCCCCCTCCTTCCGGACTGAAGGCGATTCAACGTTTCCTTGGCTTTGCGAACTATTACCGTCAGTTCATCCCTCACTTCTCTGCCCTGACTGCGCCTCTCTCTGCCTTGACCAAGAAGGGGGCTAATCCGAAAGACTGGTCACCTGCGGCCGACGCCGCGTTTGGCTCCCTGAAGCGGGCATTTGCTTCCTCTCCTGTGCTCCACCGTTCTGAGTTAAACTGACAGTTCACCTTGGAGGTGGATGCCTCCTCCTCTGGGGCCGGGGCAGTGCTCATGCAGAAGTCCTCCACCGGGAAGATGGTCACTTGCGGATTCTTCTCCAAGAGCTTCTCGGCGCCTGAACGCAACTACACCACCGGTGATCGAGAGCTATTAGCAGGCAAGCTGGCTCTGGAAGAATGGCGCTACCTTCTGGAGGGAGCAGTGTACCCCGTGATCATTTACACTGACCACAAGAACCTGGAATACCTGCGGTCTGCTCAGCGACTGAACCCACGACAAGCCAGGTGGTCCTTGTTCTTTGCCAGGTTCGATTTTCAACTCCATTTTCGGTCCGCGGATAAGAACGTGCAAGCAGATGCCTTGTCCAGGTCTTTCGTGCCCATGGAACAGGAGGAGGAGACATCCCAGCTCATCATCTGCCCAACTAAAGTCATTCCGGTGTCACCTGTCACTCTGGCTCAGATACCCCCTGGGAAGACCTATGTCTCTGAAACCGACAGACAAAAAGTCTTGCACTGGGGCCATGCCTCGAAAATAGCCGTCCATGCTGGTCAGAAGAGAACATGGAGTACGATTGTCCGGCACTATTGGTGGCCATCCCTTCGCACGGACGTAGCGTCTTTTGTCTCAGCCTGCTCCTCCTGTGCCCGGAAAAAAACGCCCAAACACCTGCCATATGGTCGTCTTCTGCCGCTGCCAATTCCCGCCGTTCCATGGCAACACATTGCAATGGACTTTATTACAGACTTGCCCTTGTCCTCCGGACACACGGTCATATGGGTCGTGGTGGATCGTTTCTCCAAGATGGCTCATTTCGTCCCTATGGCCGGACTGCCCTCTGCCCAGGAGCTCGCTGACGCCTACATACAGCACATCTTCCGGTTGCATGGCTTTCCCGCACACATTGTGTCCTACAGAGGAACTCAGTTTCACCTCGCACTTCTGGAGGGCTCTCTGCAAACATCTGGGAGTGGCGCTGGACTTTTCTTCGGCCTACCACCCTCAGTCGAATGGCCAAGTGGAACAAGTTCAAGTGGAACGAGTCAATCAGATCCTGACCTCCTTTTTGCGCCACTACGTTAACATCCATCACGACGATTGGTCCACGCTCCTTTCTTGGGCTGAATTCTCCCATAACCATCACGTCAGTGAGTCCTCCTCCAGCTCTCCCTTCCATGTCGTTTACGGACTTCAGCCTTCTGTCCCATTACCTGTATCCTCTACCTCGGATGTCCCTGCTGCTGATACCGTAGTCCGTGACTTCTCAACAATTTGGAACTCTGTCAAGATGTCCCTTGGACGCGCTTCCCTGCGGATGAAGAGACACACGGACAAGAGGCGTCTGGATCCTCCGTGTTTCTCTCCAGGAGATCTGGTCTGGCTTGCTTCCAAATATGTCCGATTGAAGCTACCGTCGTACTAGCTGGGTCCTCGCTACATTGGGCCGTTTAAAGTCATCGCCAAGATCAATGAGGTCTCCTACAAGCTGCAGCTCCCGGCCACGATGAGGATACCCAACTCCTTCCACGTCTCCCTGCTCAAGCCGGTTGTCCTTGGTCCCTTCTCCGCTGATGCCCGTTCTGCTCCTCCCCCTATTGCTGACGATGACATCTATGCAGTAAGGGATATTGTGGCCATGAAGACCGTGGGGGGCCGGCAGTTCTTCCTGGTGGACTGGGCAGGGTATGGTCCTGAGGATAGGTCCTGGGAACCCCGGGAGAATGTGGGTACTCCCCTGATACATGCCTTCCTGTCCCAGTTGCGGGGAGTGGGGCGTGGGGGAGGGGGTACTGTCACGCTCCTCAGCTCCCGTGCCACGCTCCCCGGCTCCCATGTCATGCTCCCCGGCTCCCGTGCCACGCTCCCCAGCTCCCGTGCCACGCTCCCCAGCTCCCGTGCCACGCTCCCCGGCTCCCGTGCCACGCTCCCCGGCTCCCGTGTCACGCTCCCCGCCTCCCGTGTCACGCTCCCCGGCTCCCGTGCCACACTCCCCGGTTCTCCGCTGCACAGCCTCCTTGCCTCCTCTCCCTCACCTGCGTCATCCAGGTGTCCTGGTCCCCGCTCCCGGCACCCTTCCGCGACTCTGAGCCCTCTGCCGGGCACTCCAGCTTCTTGTGCACCGCTTCCTGCCCTGGCTTCTGGCACCCGGGCCTCGCGCATGCGCGTTAGGGCGCGCATGTGGTCATTGACCCTTTTTTAAAGGGCCAGCGTCCACTGACAGGATATTACACACACAGGTACAGGGTATAAAGGGGTTTCCTTTCCAAGTGGGCGGGGCCTGTTCTTCGTATTTAGTAAGCTAGGAGTCAGGTCCCCCTCTGCCTTGTCCCGTACTGACTTATCTGTCTTGTAGAGCCGCTCTTGCTTCGCCAACCGGTCCTGACGGTTCCAGAACCCCGGACGGTGACTGCCCGCCATCTCATCAGTCCCTGCCGTCTCCGATCCCTGGATCCGTGTGGTGACCGACCTCCTCGCTCAGCTGGTTCTGGATTCTGCCTGACATCATCCCGGCCTCCGAACCTGAGCCTCGTCACCCGGACTACCTTCAGAGACTCTGTGGTCCCAGGGACTTCTTCTCTCCGGTCCTCTGAATGGACTGTCCTGCCACCCGTAGTGCTCCGGCTACCGGGCACCTTGCCCTCGGTGGGGTGCTCAGTCCAGTGGATCCACCTCCTGGGCCTACCCGTCCTCCTGGTCCTAACACCCCCCTACCCGTGGAGGGTTACAACACCTTGCAGCCCCACTTCATCACAAATTACCCAAATTACCGTACACCACAGGTGGCGTCACGAACTACATACCAATTCCCCAGTAAATATGCCTCTTACATTTGAGTGGCCGCACGATCCCCGGGTCCGGAGACCCTCGAGCCACAGCGAATCCGGATCTGAGCAGCTCGGCTGCTACCACGGGGGCGTCACATATGCAATTTCTGAAATCTCATGCACACACACATATCAGGTTTTTTTCCTGATTGTTTTATCAAATACCTGCGTTTTTTGTCAGGTTTTTAAAGAGTAAGCATGTCAATTCTCTGCTGCAGATTTGCTGCATTTTTTCATTGATACAAACCATTTTGTAGAAAAAAAAGCAACAAATCCGCATCAAATCTGCAGCAAAAACACCACAAAAAAAACGCACCAAAAACGCAGATGACTCAAAGGAGATTTCCTACCACAAGATCAGGTTTTGGTCAGGAAAAAACTTACCAAAAAAGACCTGTGTGAACATAGCCTTATTGTGCAAAAATTTCTGCAACCAAATACTCAACATGTGCACATACCCTAATACCGTTAGTCCTAAATCTGCGGTGTGCTCGTTTCTGTTTGCGGCGGTCCGCGCCGGCTGCTCGCCGTGTTTTTGGCCCGTGGATGTGTTGTAATTATCACATTATATCCCCGGATCTGCTTCTTTTTCTTTTGCGGTTGGAGTCGTCTCATGACAGAGACATTCTTCAGATGCGAAGGGAATAGACTTTTATTACCAGTTAACCGTATCTTCTGCCTAATCTCCAAACTGTCCGCAATCTCCCCTCTTCTGTTTATTAGTACGTGAGTGAAGGAAAGCAGCCGCCTCCTCCGCCATAAATAAGACGGCTTTTAAGAAAACATAAAGCCTATCAATTATGATGGATGAAACCTGCCCGTCCAAACATCTTTATGTTCAAGCTTCAGATTTCAAGCTGGAAGGTGGAGAACAATTTTTTTTTTTTTGCTCCGAATTTAAAAATTCCAATGATAATTCAATAGTAAGAAAAGACCAAAAATGGGGAAAAAAAAAGTAAAAGTATCTAATGAGTTTCGTTGTTTTCTTTTCTTTTTATTAAGTAACTTTTCTTTTTTATTTTGTGTTTTTGTTGACATTTTTTAGCAGCAAATTTTTCAAAATTCTTCTGCATTTGGTTCATTAGTTTTGTACCAAATAAAAAAGTTCTTTTTTTTGTTTTTAACTATTTTCTGCTACTTTTTTTGAGGACAAAAGTCTCATGTTCCCCTTTAAAAGTTCACAAAATCTCAGAAACAAAAAAAAAATTCCTCTTGTATATATTTGTGCAAAAGGATCCAGAAGCTCTTAGCTTTAGCTGCTGCCTGTAATGTTGTAGGCTGTGGGTTCGATTCCCTGCAATACTTCAAAAAAGTGACGTTTGTTCAAAAGTGTTACGACTTTTAAAAAATTCGTAATTGATAAATCGGCAGCAAATCATCCAGAAAACAAAAAACAGATCTAGAATAGTAAATGTAACCCCCCCCAAAAAAACCCAAACAGATGAAAACATATAACATAGAGATAGAAAAGGCGCAAATGAAAAAAAAAAATAATTTTGTGCACATAAAAAAACAATCTTAAAGTGCCAAATACCAGACTTAAAACCGGCACAAGCTCAATATTGAGACAAGACTACAGTCTTTAATATTGGTACCGATGACTACATATTATAGGGGGGCACAGTGAAGGTATGTTGGGGTCTATGGATAATTTACCAACGTGCAATAGAAGGAGCCTAGTCTAAATATATGGAAATGTTTCCAGCGTGTCCTGTGACACAACTTGCAGTCAGGATAAAAGTTAAAAGGTCAGACATTGACATATCTCGATCAGCCGCCTCCACTAGGTGGCACTAGAGTGACAGCTTTCTGTCTCCTGGCGGAGAGCTACTTTGCATATCTTTCTTCCCAGGGAGCATTGCCTGGCCTATAAGACTCCTCATATTAACTGGTTGTCTCCATAAGAAGTAACATTGCTCCCCTGGCTCTAGAGAGACAGCTATCTTTCTTCTGAAGAAGAATTAATTTGCATGGAGTAGAGTACTAAAGTGGGGTATCCAAAACCATGTGCATGTCAACTTTCAGGGGTGGCTTCCAGAACGATGCTTTAACTCTTTTCATGGCTATACCTTTTTCAGACCACCACTTGCACATCTATTCCACATCATCACCACATCTCATTACTCCATCGCCAAATACTTGTTTTGTCGATGGAGCATCCAGCCATCAGGCATAAGACACCTTTCGCAAGTGCCACTTTCTGAGACGTTTTGGTGGTGCACCGTGCGAGATGCCAACTCCTCCCGAAGCCTTTTTTTGGAAGTCTGTAAGAGTTGGCAAGTATAGATTTGTAGCCACACTATCGAATAAGTGAGGAGCAATCCTGCATTGCGTCATGGTGCTATTCCTTTTTACAAGGCAAGGGACGGGACAGTAAGTTTCCGCCCGTGCAGATCTAGTTTGGTCGGGAATTATGGCATGGACCAGTAAGTTAGTAAACAAAATTTTTCATTATTTCTCTATTTTTCAACCTGGACTAGAATTTTGACCCCACACAGAAGTCCACTTGGGTCCCAATGCAAAATGTGTATGAGGGTCCCCTGTGCCATATTCTGGTATCTTCTAATGTAGTAGATTGTGGGTCACCTCTATGCTCCATGGCCCAGGAACCACAGCTCCCTCTTGCACTACCTATACTTACTCCTGATTTGGTTAGACATTATCAGATCAAATTCGGTAACAATCCAGCCCTGGACGGTCTCTCAGCATATTCTACAATTGTAGCTGTAACTTTAAGCTTCCAAAACACATTTTTTGCTTTAAGTACCCAAGGGGTGACCTAGTTCTCCGGATAAATATTCAGTTTCATATTAATTTCCTTTGCCGAACATGTGGCCAACGCCACTTCCTCGAAAACCAAAACCCATTGTGAAAATCACAACACCATAACGTTTATTTGAGTCTAACCACAGGGCTATTAAATTCTGGAATATTACGCAACTTTTCTTACTTTTTTAATTCTTAAAGTATTTCATTAAGTAGATTAAACACATGTAAGATTTTCACCAAGGAAACAAATTTGTAGTTTCACACTTCACAAAGCATACCTGTCATTTCAGATGACTTTTCAAAATGGACTTTCCTGTGCCAGGAGAGGAATAACACTATTTCCACCTATTATGTGACCAGTTTTCCCCTCTGCAGGCTTTTTCGCTATTTCATAGTTATCATTGAGATAGGGGGTGGAGACCAGCTGCTATGGTGTCTCCCATAACATTCAAATAAAGACATGAGGGATTCCTACTCTCCCTTCTTTATGTAGCATATGTTCAAAAGCAGCAGCATGGAGGACTTATACAGCAGTTGTCACGGATGTATCACGGTTGGCTGACAATCCAGTGGCAGTGAGTGTTAGAAAATCCCAGAGATTGGCAGCACATGATATCTGAAAGTTCCCTGTTTCAGCAGCAACGGACTCTAGGACCCTGGAAAACTGTCAATTTTTCCTCTGAGTTGCCAGCCTCCAACTTCCTTTATAAACCTCACCCTGGGGAGATTTGGGTGCGGTTTGTAATTTGTTCATGACTGAGCTGTGGAGAAGTCATCTTCTGTTGTTCCAGACTCCTGTAATTTCTGCAGCTCAGATAAGTGTTGACTATTGCTATCTACCAGGGTTCTGGTGATAGCTGTTGTGTTTTTCCTGTATTGTTCTTCCCTTGTTTCCTCCTTTAGTGACAGCGGGGTTGACGAAGAGCTCATAACTTCCATCCCTACTTAGGGCCCAGATCAGGGTTTGCCAGGAGTCGAAGTATTCCTGCTCGGCGGCAGGTGTGGAACCTGTATAGGGCTGGTGAGGGCAATGAGGGTTAGCTGCAGGTTGTAGTCAGGTGTCACAACTTCCCCTCATTCCCTAGCTATAGGGCATTCTTTCCTCTTCCCTTTGTCTTGTCCTATACGGCTGGTATAGCTTCTATCCCCAGCCGTGACATTAGTACTGAGCAGTGTAGCTGTGAATCCAGCACTGGGCTGAAACTTACTAGGAAGCAGCAATTCTCTGTCTCAAAACTGTCTCTTTGCCATAAACTTCAGTCTGTAACCTTATTACACTATGTTCTTGTTTTGACCAAGATGGATATTAGCAGTTTTACAAAGTGAATAAGTCCAGTAGGTATAAGGGGAGGAGAAGTGGCTCATAAGTGAAGAAATAAATATATTTCTCCAATCATTCATATTGCAAAATTTATTATATTCGGTTGTAGTCTCGATTTATGCAAAATCGGCTGAAACGACACTATTTTATTCACATGACCAATTTGTACTTTATGGCATGACAAAATATAAAAATTGTGACAGTCAATTATTAGTGAAATATTGTAGATTATTCCTATTTCAAAGAAGTGATGTAGTTATATGTAGCTTATTAATGCATTCAGCACAATACAGGTGTCATTAATATGCTTATCCACAAATTATTATGAGATGACTCTGCTGACTCTGTCCAAGGCTATACAGCAAAGCTGACAAGTGAGCTATAGTATAGTTAGCAGGAAGAGACTGCTCTAATTGGAAATTGACAAATTTGCAATATTTCATGCTCTTTATATATGGATAGTCACATAAAAGATGAAAACAAAAAAAAACAAAGCAAAAATTATAAAAAAAATATAATAAAACCTAATTTATATCAGATTGCTGCAGGGTAAAGATTGCTTTACGTAGCGACCATTTATCATTTATGTAATAAGGATCACTCAAGAAATGGAGCCGCTCTCATTGATGTCATGGAGCCTATATGCCAACTTAAACTTGCCAGGACTGGACCAATTTTTTTACAATAATTTTGGCAAATTTTTGGCGTTCCAGGACAAAAAGGGTTTGGGGTTCATACGATTCTGTCTATAAAATGGTATTTTTCTGTGTATTTGGGGCGGGTGGGAGTCGGACCATGGGCATGCTAAGGTTTCCATGAATTGCCAAAATCAATGTTGCTAATTGTGCGTAAAGGATGTCATATCATGAGGCCTAACCAGGTACTAATTAATCGGAGATGACTGCATCGCCACCTGGTGTTCACAAGTTATACTGCAGGTATGTAACTTTTCTCTATACATTCTGTATTCAGACTTCATAGCTTTTGGGATGTCTATTTGCTGAATATGTGATATTCCTTCATGTTTCCATATACCATGTGAAAAACAGCCTTTATGATATTTTGGAGGATGCGGTGCGCCCGATCCATAGTGAAAGGTAACAGCATGCAAAACTCCTTTTCATGCCGTTCCCCGCTGTCAGCTTGATCATGTCAGTCACACCTATTCCTGAGTATAAGAAGAGCGAAGCAAGAGAAATATAATAAAGTCTTTCATTCTGCAGCGCAGGGACATGGAGGCAGCGAATGTTCTTTCCACAATAAATGCAGCCAACAAAAAATTGCAAACGTTCCCATTATCCTCCGCGGGGATGTCACCGGCCGGCGAGCTGACAGATTAAGAAGACGGGCACCTCATTAGTTTTAATGGGATGTTAGAAATACAGTAATAAAAACTATATATATGGACCCCGCTGAGCAGTGACATTGTCTGGACAGAAAAATAAGGAAAGCTATATTCACTATATCATTTGTGTGATAAAGCAATCTTCTATCTCTATCTATCCAACTATCCAACTATCTATCTATCTATCTATCTATCTATCTATCTATCTATCCCTCTATCTATCCCTCTATCCCTCTATCTATCCCTCTATCTATCTATCTATCTATCTATCTATCTATCTATCTATCTATCCCTCTATCTATCTATCTATCTATCTATCCCTCTATCTATCTATCTATCTATCTATCTATCCCTCTATCTATCTATCTATCTATCTATCCCTCTATCTATCTATCTATCTATCTATCTATCTATCTATCTAGCTATCTATCCCTCTATCGATCTATCCCTCTATCTATCCCTCTATCTATCTATCTATCTATCTATACCTCTATGCCTCTATCTATCCCTCTATCTATCTATCCAACTATCCAACTATCTATCTATCTATCTATCCCTCTATCGATCTATCCCTCTATCTATCCCTCTATCTATCCATCTATCTATCTATCCCTCTATCTATCTATCTATCCCTCTATCTATCTATCCCTCTATCTATCCCTCTATCTATCTATCTATCCCTCTATCTATCCATCTATCTATCTATCCCTCTATCTATCTATCCCTCTATCTATCTATCCCTCTATTTATCCCTCTATCTATCTATCTATCTATCTATCTATCTATCTATCTATCCCTCTATCGATCTATCCCTCTATCTATCCCTCTATCTATCTATCTATCTATACCTCTATGCCTCTATCTATCCCTCTATCTATCTATCCAACTATCCAACTATCTATCTATCTATCTATCTATCCCTCTATCGATCTATCCCTCTATCTATCCCTCTATCTATCCATCTATCTATCTATCCCTCTATCTATCTATCTATCCCTCTATCTATCTATCCCTCTATCTATCTATCTATCCCTCTATCTATCCATCTATCTATCTATCCCTCTATCTATCTATCCCTCTATCTATCTATCCCTCTATCTATCCCTCTATCTATCCCTCTATCTATCCATCTATCTATCTATCTATCTATCTATCCCTCTATCTATCTATCCCTCTATCTATCCCTCTATCTATCCCTCTATCTATCCCTCTATCTATCCCTCTATCTATCTATCCCTCTATCTATCCCTCTATCTATCCCTCTATCTATCTATCCCTCTATCTATCCCTCTATCTATCCATCTATCTATCTATCTATCCCTCTATCTATCTATCCCTCTATCTATCCCTCTATCTATCCATCTATCTATCTATCTATCCCTCTATCTATCTATCCGTCTATCTATCCCTCTATCTATCCATCTATCTATCTATCTATCTATCTATCTATCTATCTATCTATCTATCTATCTATCTATCTATCTATCCAACTATCCAACTATCTATCTATCTATCTATCTATCTATCTATCTATCTATCTATCTATCTATCTATCTATCTATCTATCTATCTATCTATCTATCTATCCAACTATCTATCTATCCCTCTATCCAACTATCTATCTATCTATCTATCTATCTATCTATCCCTCTATCTATCCCTCTATCTATCCCTCTATCTATCTATCCCTCTATCTATCTATCTATCTATCTATCCCTCTATCTCTCTATCTATCTACAGTTAGGTCCAGAAATATTTGGACAGTGACACAAGTTTTGTTATTTTAGCTGTTTACAAAAACATGTTCAGAAATACAATTATATATATAATATGGGCTGAAAGTGCACACTCCCAGCTGCAATATGAGAGTTTTCACATCCAAATCGGAGAAAGGGTTCAGGAATCATAGCTCTGTAATGCATAGCCTCCTCTTTTTCAAGGGACCAAAAGTAATTGGACAAGGGACTCTAAGGGCTGTAATTAACTCTGAAGGCGTCTCCCCCGTTAACCTGTAAGCAATGAAATAGTTAAAAGGTCTGGGGTTGATTACAGGTGTGTGGTTTTGCATTTGGAAGTTGTTGCTGTGACCAGACAAGATGCGGTCTATGGAACTCTCAATTGAGGTGAAGCAGAACATCCTGAGGCTGAAAAAAAAGAAAAATCCATCAGAGAGATAGCAGACATGCTTGGAGTAGCAAAATCAACAGTCGGGTACATTCTGAGAAAAAAGGAATTGACTGGTGAGCTTGGGAACTCAAAAAGGCCTGGGCGTCCACGGATGACAACAGTGGTGGATGATCGCCGCATACTTTCTTTGGTGAAGAAGAACCCGTTCACAACATCAACTGAAGTCCAGAACACTCTCAGTGAAGTAGGTGTATCTGTCTCTAAGTCAACAGTAAAGAGAAGACTCCATGAAAGTAAATACAAAGGGTTCACATCTAGATGCAAACCATTCATCAATTCCAAAAATAGACAGGCCAGAGTTAAATTTGCTGAAAAACACCTCATGAAGCCAGCTCA
This sequence comes from Anomaloglossus baeobatrachus, assembly GCF_048569485.1. Lineage (NCBI taxonomy): Eukaryota > Metazoa > Chordata > Amphibia > Anura > Aromobatidae > Anomaloglossus > Anomaloglossus baeobatrachus. Next base: position 31,785,095 of record NC_134355.1, on the reverse strand, counting down.
GTTCTGGAAAAGTATTCTATGGACAGATGAGACCAAGATCAACCTGTACCAGAATGATGGGAAGAAAAAAGTTTGGAGAAGAAAGGGAACGGCACATGATCCAAGGCACACCACATCCTCTGTAAAACATGGTGGAGGCAACGTGATGGCATGGGCATGCATGGCTTTCAATGGCACTGGGTCACTTGTGTTTATTGATGACATAACAGCAGACAAGAGTAGCCGGATGAATTCTGAAGTGTACCGGGATATACTTTCAGCCCAGATTCAGCCAAATGCCACAAAGTTGATCGGATGGCGCTTCATAGTACAGATGGACAATGACCCCAAGCATACAGCCAAAGCTACCCAGGAGTTTATGAGTGCAAAAAAGTGGAACATTCTGCAATGGCCAAGTCAATCACCAGATCTTAACCCAATTGAGCATGCATTTCACTTGCTCAAATCCAGACTTAAGCTGGTGTCACACACAGCGACAACGACAACGACGTCGCTGCTACGTCACCATTTTCTGTGACGTTGCAGCGATGTCCCGTCGCTGTCGCTGTGTGTGACACCCAGCAACGACCTGGCCCCTGCTGTGAGGTCGCTGGTCGTTGCTGAATGTCCAGCTTCATTTTTTGGTCGTCACTCTCCCGCTGTGACACACACATCGCTGTGTGTGACAGCGAGAGAGCGACGAAATGAAGCGAGCATGGAGCAGGAACCGGCGTCTGGCAGCTGCGGTAAGCTGTAACCAGCGTAAACATCGGGTAACCAAGGGAAGCCCTTTCCCTGGTTACCCGATATTTACCTTCGTTACCAGCCTCCGCCCTTGCTGCCAGTGCCGGCTCCTGCTCTGTGCACATGTGGCTGCAGTACACATCGGGTAATTAACCCGATGTATACTGTAGCAAGGAGAGCAAGGAGCCAGAGGTAAGCAGTGTGCGCGGCTCCCTGCTCTCTGCACTGTGACATGTAGCTGCAGCACACATCGGGTAATTAACCCGATATGTACTGTACCTAGGAGAGCAAGGAGCCAGCGCTAAGCAGTGTGCGCGGCTCCCTGCTCTCTGCACATGTAGCACAGCGACGTTATGATCGCTACTGCTTCTGCTGTGTTTGACAGCTAAGCAGCGATCATAACAGCGACTTACAAGGTCGCTGTTACGTCACAGAAAATGGTGACGTAACAGCGACGTCGTTGTCGCTGTCGCTTAGTGTGAACCCAGCTTTAAGACGGAAAGACCCACAAACAAGCAAGACCTGAAGGCTGCGGCTGTAAAGGCCTGGCAAAGCATTAAGAAGGAGGAAACCCAGCGTTTGGTGATGTCCATGATTGTGTCACTGTCCAAATATTTCTGGACCTAACTGTATCTATCTATCTATCCCTCTATCCCTCTATCTATCTATCTATCTATCTATCTATCTATCTATCTATCTATCTATCTATCCCTCTATCTATCTATCTATCTATCTATCCCTCTATCTATCTATCTATCTATCCATCCCTCTATCTATCTATCTATCTATCTAGATACTGTACTAGCTCAAGTGTTTGGTTTTGCTTCCTTCTCCTATGGCTGGCTACCAGTCTGCTAGTCTGTGATGGGTTACTGTTGTAGCCCAGCTAGCCCCATTGATATCATCATCCTGGGCCTTTGAAGGCTGATCAGACAGCTATCCACTGCCTGAGTATTTAGTATCTCCAGTTGAGTTTCTTGGAGTTATCCTCATCTTCCTCTTGACATTGCTCCTGCTGCGCCTGTCTGAAATTCAGTACCTTTTAAGCTGATGCTGTTCACATTTGTTACTTTGCTATTCCTGTGAGTAACTTCATCTCTGTAAGCAAGTTACCAATTTGCATTTACATCTCTGCTATGCTTGTGTGTACCTGCTCTTCTGCGCGTAGTTTGATTTACATCTCTGCTATTTCTCTTCTTTTCGCACATCTATTTCTGCTACATCTATCATTACACCCTCATCTCTCCATGTAAAGTCATGTTAATGTGCTTATCTATGCTAAGCTGATGCTGTCCACATTTTCTACTTTGTTATTCCTGTGAGTAAATTCGTCTCTGTAAGCAAGTTACCAATTTGTTTTATATCTCTGATATGATTGTGTGTACCTGCTCTTTTGAACATATGCACATAGTTTGATTTGCAGCTCTGCTATTCCTGTTCTTTCCGCACATCTATTTGTGCTACATCTATCATTACACTCTCATCTCTCCTATGTAAAGTCATGTCACTGCGCTTATCTCTGCTACCCTGATGCTGTCCACATTTGATACTTTGCTATTCCTGTGAGTAACTGCATCTCTGTAAGCAAGTTATCAATTTGTTTTACATCTCTGCTATGCTTGTGTGTACCTGCTCTTCTGCGCGTAGTTTGATTTACATCTCTGCTATTCCTGGTCTTTACGTACATCTATTTATGCTACAACTATCATTAAACCGTCATCTCTCCCTGTACACTCATGTTATTGCACGTATCTATGCTAAACTGATGCTGTCCACATTTTCTACTTTGCTATTCCTGTGAGTAACTTCATCTCTGTAAGCAAGTTACCAATTTGTTTTATATCTCTGATATGATTGTGTGTACCTGCTCTTCTGCTCATAGTTTGATTTGCAGCTCTGCTATTCCTGTCTTTCCGCACATCTATTTGTGCTACATCTATCATTACACTCTCATCTCTCCTATGTAAAGTCATGTTACTGTGCTTGTCTCTGCTATCCTGTTGCTGTCTATATTGGCTACTTTGCTATTCCTGTGAGTAACTGCATATCTGTAAGCAAGTTACCAACTTGTTTTACATCTCTGCTATGCTTGTGTGTACTTGCTTTAATACAGGTAGTTTGATTTACATCTCTGCTATTTCTGTTCTTTCCGCACATCTATTTTTGCTACATCTAGCGTTTTCTGCTCTGCTAGTCCATCTGCTGTCCTTTGTACTCTGCTGTACTGGTGTTTGCTAATCTGTGCTATTCAGATAATCCAGCTCCACTGCATTAGCATTTCTGGTCTGTGCTGCTTACCTTGACTCATGATATTGTGCTTGTTTCTGCTACCCTGATTCTGTCTGTATTTGCTACTTTGCTATTCCTATGAGTAACTGCATCTTTGTAAGCAAGTTACCAATTTGTTTTACATCTCTGCTATGCTTGTGTGTACCTGCTCTTCTGCACATAGTTTGATTTACATCTCTGCTATTTTGGTTCTTTCCGCACATCTATTTCTGCTACATCTAGTGTTTTCTGCTCCGCTTGTCCATCTGCCATCCTTTATACTCTGCTGCACTAGAGTTTGCTGATCTGTGCTATTCAGCAAATCCATCTCCGCTGCATCATTGTCTCCGGTCTGTGCTGCTCACCCTGACCAGGTAAGCCCATAACTCTATCTACCCCTGGACTAACACTGGCCATATGGGGTTTTCCATAACAGGCATCCTCATTAGCGTAGCCTAAAATATCCCATGTACAAAACATAATTTTCCTCTATATCAAGCAATAGAATAGATTTTGCAGAAGTAGATAATGGGAAATGTCCTCAAATAAGATATTTTTCAATTATTTTTGTGGTAATGATTGTAAAAATAATTGTATTTATAAGAATCCACCGCCCGTCTCATTGTGTAAGATATTACAGGAACGGCTATTATTACCACATGTCAGCTCAGCATTGAGAAACCATTGTTTTTGGTGGGAAGTTCAGGACAAATCTATTCAAACCCCTCAATTAAATGTCACAGAATAAATCGGAATTGTGCTTTGGTTCTGGGTTTTAGATATATTTTTCCATTGTCCAATTAATGTTTAAAATCACAGCGTGATCAGAAGATTCAGCTCTCCTGGATGCAGGCATGTGATGACATCATGATGAAATCGTGATGACATCATAACTCTTTTTTTGAATGAAGCTTAAGAATTTCTGCTTGGAGCCAACACAGCCCATAAAATAATGTGCCATTTGGCTACTAAAAGTGTTCTGAGTTGATGTAACCTTTCCTCCCCTCGCTTCCTCCATGCCCTTTCTGAGGTGGCTCAAAGCCTGTGAGTCATTGAACTGAATGGCAGGGAGAGGTTAAAACCCTGAATTCAGTTATATGTCGCTTATTAATCTGTGTGATGTTGTTTACTTAAAATGAAGGTTTTATCAGAAGACATTATGACTATCGGGATTACAACTCAGGCACCTGCGAGTTTGACTACGCTCCCCGAAAGCTGTGCCGAGGGGTGGGTTAGATTTCTGATCTCAGCAGCTCACTATCAATACACTATGTACAGAGAAAGCTGTGGTGTGGGTGGGGTTAGCTTTCTGAGCTCAGCAGCTCACTATCAATACACAATGTACACAGAAAGCTGTGGTGTGGGTGGGGTTAGCTTTCTGAGCTCAGCAGCTCACTATCAATACACAATGTACACAGAAAGCTGTGGTGTAAGCTGGGTTATCTTTCTGAACTCAACAACTGACTATCAATAGACAGTGTATGAATACAGCTGTGGTATGGGTGGGCTTAGCTTTCTAAGGTCAGCAACTCACTACCAATAGACAGTATGCACAGAAAGCTGTGGTGTGGGCACGATTAGCTTTCTAATCACAGCAGCTCACTATCAAAACATAATGTACACACAAAGCAGTAATGTGCGTGGGGTTAACTTTCTGAACTCAGCAACTCACTATCAATACACAATGTACACAGAAAGCTGTTGTGTGGGTGGGGTTCACTTTCTGAACTCAGCAACTCACTATCAATACACAATGTACACAGAAAGTTGTGGTGTGAGTGGGGTTAGCTTTCTGAGCTCAGCAGCTCACTATCAACAGACAATGTATGAAGAAAGCTGAGGTGTGGGTGGGGTTAGCTTTCTGAGCTTAGCAACTCACTATCAATAGACAATGTTCACAGAAAGCTGTGGTGTGGGTTGGGTTAGCTTTCTGAGCTCAGCAACTCACTATCAATAGACAATATACACAGAAAGCTATGCTGTGGGCAGGGTTAGCTTTCTGAGCTCAGCAGCTCATTATCAATACACAATATACACAGAAATCTGTGGTGTGGGCGGGGTTAGCTTTCTGAGCTCAGCAGCTCACTATCAATAGACAATGTACACAGACAAATTTGGTGTGGGTGATGTTAATTTATAGTATTGCTCTTCGGGAACCCCCAGACTCCAGAACCTGGACTATTTACTCCTATAGTAACAATGCTATTACCATCTGGAGGGTCATGACAGGCAGGGGCATAACTATAGTGATTTCAGTTGTACCAGATCCTGGAGCCTAGAGGGGTCCAAAAAGTTAATTTGGCCCATATCATACTATCACTGTTAAAGACCTGGAATAGTTAGGGGCCTTAGTAGAGATTTTTCTTTGGGGCTCACAATCTTCAAATTATGTCACTGTTGACAGGCAAAAGCAACGCCCTGAGTGTCACTTGGAGTTTTGCACAAACTTTGGTGACTGCCATGGAGGTATTGGGCTTTGTTCAGATTGCAGATTCTGACACCGCGCCTGATGGTTTCTCTGGTGTCTTGGATCAACACAGGCGTCAACCTGCTGTGTGCTCATTCATAGGCTGGCTAGCAAGAGTTAATCTCTGCTAGTCTTTTTGCTCCTCAACTGCATGTTGTGGTGAGCCTACTACATCTGGTCCCCTCCTATTTATGTTGTTGGAAACCTTCCACTCATGCCAGCTATAGTTTATTCTATGTTGGTCTGTGAGGTGTGATGTTTCAGACTGACTGGTGAACGTTGTACTCTTTGCTTGGTGTAGTTGTGGAGTTTACTGCTGTTGTTTTGTAGCTTCCTTCCTGCTCTTGTTTTCCTCCTCAATCTCTTATTGTCTTATCCTGTGTGTGCTGTGTGACAGAGTTTTGGTTTTCCCCTGTCTGTCTTTTCTGTGGGTTTCGTCACACTCCTGTTCCGTCTCTCCCTGGGTCAAAGGGGAGTGGGAATCAGATCAGGACTGGTCAGGAGCCGGGCCAGGAAGAAGATTCAGGCATCTCGACCATAAGGAGTATCCCTGAGGTTAGGGATAGCATAGGGTCCCCTAGCTTTACGGACAGTATAGGAGTCCTGATTCTCTGCTGTCTCATAGTCATCGTGACACTAAAGGGGGCTTTACACGCTACAATATCGTTAATGTGTTATCGTCGGGGTCACGTTGTTAGTGACGCACATCCGGTGTCATTAACGATATTGCAGCGTGTGACACTTACCAGCGACCTTAACCGACCTCAAAAATGGTCAAAATCGTTCACCATGGAGAGGTCGTCCCAAACTCAAAAATCGGTAATGGTTAATTATTGATGTTGTTCGTCGCTCCTGCGGTAGCACACATCGCTATGTGTGACACCGCAGGAGCGAGGAACGTCTCCTTACCTGCCGCCGGCTATGCGGAAGGAAGGAGGTGGGCGGGATGTTAAGTCCTGCTCATCTCCGCCCCTCCGCTTTGATTGGCCGACCGCTTAGTGACGTCGCTGTGATGTCGCTGTGATACCGCCGACCAGGTAAGTGCGTCACGACGCTGCTGTAGCAATAATGTTCGCTGCAGCAGCGTCACACTATGATATCACATGCACGACGGGGGCGGGTGCTTTTGCGTATGATATCACTAGCAATTGCTAGCGATGTCGTAACGTGTAAAGCCCACTTTAGTCATGACCTTAATCGTGCCCTTTTTCAATCCACTTCCCTACATGTCTCATGAATGACAGAGCATAAAGAATCTCACACAAGAAAACGTCCAGGAGCCCCTCCTCATGGGAGATTTGTATTCTAAGGCGGGCTTTGCACGTTGCGACATCGCAAGCCGATGCTGCGATGTCGAGCGCGATAGTCCCCGCCCCCGTCGCAGCTGCGATATCCTTGTGATAGCTGCCGTAGCGAACATTATCGCTACGGCAGCTTCACATGGACTCACCTGTCCTGCGACTGTCGCTCTGGCCGGCGACCCGCCTCCTTATTAAGGGGGTGGTTCATGCGGCGTCACAGCGACGTCACACGGCAGGCGGCCAATAGGATCCCGCCCACCTCCTTCCTTCCGCATATCCTACGGAAGCCGCGGTGACGCCGGGAGGAGATGTTCCTCGCTCCTGCGGCTTCATACACAGCGATGTGTGCTGCCGCAGGAGCGAGGAACAACATCGGAACGTCGCGTCAGCATAATCATAGATTACGCCGACGCTGCACCGATGATACAATTACGACGCTTTTGCGCTCGTTAATCGTATCATCGAACCTTTACACACTACGATGTCGCATGCGATGCCTTAAGTGCGTCATTTTCAATTTGACCCCACCGACATCGCACCTGCGATGTCGTAGTGTGCAAAGCCGCCCTAAGAGTCCAGAAGAGCTTCCCTTTTTCTGGGATATTCAGCATAATTTCAGAAGAGTTGACAGGTGAGAGATGCAAAAATACCCTGCGTGTTTATTTAATTACCCCCCCCGCCTACTACTCAGACTTGTTCTTCTATTGTATGAGTTTAGCAATAATGGGTTTTCCCCATCTTCATAGATGGATATTGTAGGATAGAGTTTGCAAAAACAAGCACTTTTGCAATTTGCTCCTTATCAAAATCTTCAGCTGTTCTTGAGTTATTAACACTTTTCTTTTGTTTACAGCTCGTTGCCTTGGAGACCGACCACTGCTGCTGTCTAGCTTGTAAACACTGCGCATAAACTGGTTGGTGACAAGGAGGTAACAGCATGTTCCAGGGATCCTGGCCGACTTCAAAACAGTGCTGAGAAGATCAATAGAAAACAACAGTTTGTACGCCCTCGCATGTTTAGCTGTATAGCAGCGGTGGTCGGTCTCCAAGGCAACAAGCTGTCAACAAAAAGAAAGTGTTAGGCTCTGTGCGCACTGGGAAGTGGAATTTTCTTGAGAAAATTCTGCATGCCCTCAAAGATTACCGCACCCGCGGTAAAAAACCGCGGGAAACCGCACCCGAAAACCGCATGCGGTTTGCCGCGGTTTGCTGCGGTTTTACCGCGGTATTATTCGCGGTATTGCCGCGGTTTTGCCGCGTGCGGGTTGGGATGTGCTTTATTGCATTCAATGCAATAAAGCACATTGAAGAAAAAAAAAAAAAAAAAAAAAAAGTCATTTAATTCTGAGAGTAGATAGACAGAAGAATAGATAGAGGGATAGATAGATAGACAGAGGGATAGATAGATAGAGAGATAGATAGATAGATCGCTGCATTTCCCACGGTCGGCAGTGAGTTCACATTACCGGCCGTGGGAAATGACCGGTAATTACCTCTGCTGTCTGCTGCATTCATTCAGCGCTGTGTCTGTGACAGTCGCGGCTGGATGGAAGCAGCGCTGGACGTCGGACCTGGATTACGCCGGAGCTTTGTTCGGGGGGGGGGGGGTTAATAAAATGGTGAACGAGGCTTGTTTGTTTTATTTAAAATAAAGGATTTTTCGGTGTCTGTGTTTTTTTTCACTTTACTTACGGGTTGATCATGTCAGCTGTCACATAGACGCTGCCATGATCAAGCCTGGGGTTAATGGCGGTGGTCCCCCATCACCATTAACCCCTTGTATTACCTTGCCACCACTGCTACACGGTGGCAAGAAGAGCCGAGGACACTCCCGGTGCTGCCACATAATGCATGCGACAGTGCCGAGGCAGCTGCGGCTGATATTCTCGGCTGCCGGAGGGGGAGTGAGGCGGGGGACATTATCCCTGCCCCTCTCCCTCCCCAGCCTGAGAATACCGGGCCGCCGCTGTGTGCTTACCTCGGCTGGAAGGTAAATATGCAGCGGAGCCCACGTTCTTTTTTTTCTATATTTCCGTTTTCTTTCTATGTGTGATCTATGTGTCTGTGTCTATGTGATCTATGTCTGTGATGTGTTCTATGTCTGTGATCTGTGTGTGTGTTTACTCTGCATGGCTTCCTCTTCCTGTAATGACATCACTTCCCTGCAAAACCGCAAGCAAGTGATGCACATTACCGGAGGTAAACCGCAAAATACCGCAGGGAATAACGCAGGAAAACGCAGTGAACCGCACAGAATTTGCTGCCTGCGTTATTCCCTGCGGGATTTCTTGATTAACATTGAGTCAATGGAGTAAAATCCCGCAGCGCTGTGCGGAAAAGAAGTGACATGCACTTGTTTTTGCTGCGGGATTCCCGCAGCAAAACATGCAGCTGTCAAATTCCGCCCAGTGCGCACAGGATTTTTTTTCTCCATAGGATTTGCTGGTGATTCACTGCAGAGATGTTATGAACATTTTCTGCAGCGAAACATGCAGCAAATCCGCGGCAAAATCCGCGAAAAATCCGGTAAGTGCGCACATAGCCTTAATATCTCAAGAACAGATGACAATTTTAATAAGGAGTAAATTACAGAAATGCTCATATTTACAAGAACTATGTGATAATAGCCATTTACAAATGATGGGAATAACCCTTTCAGACAAGACACTTTTTGCAGGTTTTTTTTGTTGGGGGGGAGTGGAGGGGGATTTCTGGGATTACACCATGTGATTACAGATTAGATTTTTTTCAAGGTTCATTTAGATGTGCCAGTAAAGTAAGGTTTTTATCTATTAGGATGTTTACTTCATGTCCCCTGACTGTGACCAGGAAATCCCGGGAGATTGAAGCTGAGCTTTTTGCTGATCATGGACTATGCATATTACACGCTGAGAAAATCTAATAATCACAGATAATTAAAAAAGAAAAAAAAAATCATTTTCATACGGTAAAATAAAACTTTTTTTTAGCATTTTTCTTGAATTTGACTTAGTATTATGAGATTCTTATTTCCTCAGTAAAGGGGAAATAAAGGAGAAGTAGTCTGATCACATAACCTCTGATTATGGAGATCTCGTCTGGTAATTTACCTTTTTTTGTTAAGTAATTTTTTTTTTAGCAATTTTTCCTACATTTGATTTTTCTACTCGTATGGACGGTGAAATATCAATATATTTAGTGAGCACTTCTCCTTTGCTGAGGTAATCCATCCACCTCACAGGTGTGGCAAATTAAGATGCTGATTAGACAGCATGATTATTGCACAGGTGCGCCTTAGGTTGGCCACAATAAAAGCACTCCATAATATGCATGCAGTTTTACAGTATTGGTTAGGTTTGGTTGGTCATAACATTAGTCAGTATTTGGTATGTCTAATGTTGGAAACAATGACAGGGGGATGTGTGGAGTACATAGTGGAAGATGTGGCCTGACTAGAGTTCATGAGACCCTCGATGTCTAGGTGAAAGGTGGCATAGCTGTCAGTGTGGCGCCACAACGGTGTTGCCCCCTCAACAGGGTTAATACTTAGCCTGGAGGTAATTGGGGGTATCATTGGCCAGTAGGTACCACCATCCAACGCAGTTTCTCCCTCAGGCCAGCAGAGGGAGCTCTAAACCTGGAGTTCCAGGGAGCATTCCTCAAGTCTGACCTGAGGGAGGAGTTAGTGTTCAGTCTGAGAGGGAAGTTGGAAAGTGAAGATGCAGAGTGGTGCTGTCCTGTGGACTGGGGCCTGGATCTGGAATAGCTTGGCCCAGTGAAGCAGGATTGGCAGAGAGGCACAGAAGAGACTTAGACATCGGAGTCTGTGGTTGCCAGGGTGTAAAATCCTTCCCTGGTAGCCGAATCCGAAGGGCAGGAGAGCTGAAAGCACCTGGCCCATAAGCAACCTGAAGGTACAGCTGCACCACCAGGGCCCGGTGTGGACTCCAGTAGAGAAGCACCAGAGAGGGCCTGCGCAGCCTACCACACAGGGAGAGGGACGTATCATCGGTCCCAGCAGCAAGAGGGCCATTGCTAACTCAGAGTGCAGGGTCCTATGAGAACAAAGGAAGAACAGGGAGTAGGCCTCATACTCAACTGGCTAAAAAGAGCACCCCAGTTACTTCCAGGCCGGCCGGAGCCTTCTACCACCTGTAACGGTCTCCCAGGGCTAACCGTTTGTCAAGTAAAAGAGGAAAAGGTAAAGAGACTGTTGTTTGTGTCCAGTCCTTTCACCGCCCTGTCGGCCCTGCACTACACCGCAACTACATCGACACTTAAAAGCACCAACAGTGTCCCCGGGGCACCGCTCCACCTGTGGGGAGCAGGACCATCCAAGCTGCCATTCCATCAGCCCCGGAGGCCCCATACAGCAGCGGCGGCTTAATAGCCGCAAACCACAGGTGGCGTCACGACTATTATAAACTTTAATCACCCCCACTGAAGCCATATTAATTGACCCCACCAGGGTGCGGAGTCGGGCCCAGCCACCACTGACGACCCCCGGACTAGTCCAGCCCGGCACCGTGTGTCCCATAGCCCTGGGGTGGGCGAGTCATCAGTACCAGGCCGTTACGAGAGGATCTGAAGGCTGACAGAATGCCCTGTGGTTAGAGTGCCTATTTGGCTAAAATGGGGGAGAACATTTGCAAAATCCTTGTGGACTAAACTTTTGTTACATAGGAACAGTGATAGAAGGATGTCCAAAGAACAAGGTCTGTGCAGAGACAAAGAGCTACGGTATGTAGCACCCAGGAATATGGGGTATTCGGTCCCGGGCAATGTTTCTTTTGGGGGATGTCACAGTGGTGGTCGCTGCCCGGTCCATGCCCTGGGCCCTTTTTGTAATGGGGAAGTATTTAGAAGGGATTAAGTTACTGTTCATATGTGACGCCACTTTCGGTGTTGCGGCTATAGGTATAGAGCCGCCTCTGCAGTATGTCACTACTGGGGCTGGTGTTATTTGCAGCCTGGATGGTAGGCCCTCCGCAAGCTGGGTGTTACGGGGGGCGGTCTGATAATAAAAGCTAAAGGAATGTCAGACAGTCAGGGTCCACCGTGCAAAGACTCTGCTGCAGACTATGGCAGAGGATAAGGGGTATATAAGTGTGCCACTGTAAAAAATAATAGCACAAGTGCAGAGTGCAATACCTCTGTTAAACTCACAGAGGAATATAATTAGAAAATAAAGCAATTCCTCCCTTATTTGGAGGGTGTGTGGAATGGTCTCTGTTAAAGATCACAGAGACAAAAGCAGTGAGTGGGTAATGGCACCTACCTAGGTCCGTTCCTCTAGTGGTGCCAGGAGACGGACAGCAGCGTAAGCCGCACAAAGCTCAAACCTGCGTTCGCTCCACTAGTGTGCGAGGACACGAACCACTAGATATGGCACCTGCCTAGGTCCACTCTTCTAGTGGTGCAAAAGAGACGGACAGCAGCGTAAGCCGCACAAAGCTCCTACCTGCGTTCGCTCCACTAGTGTGCGAGGACACGAACCACTAGATATGGCACCTGCCTAGGTCCGCTCTTCTAGTGGTGCAAAAGAGACGGACAGCAGCATAAGCCGCACAAAGCTCCTACCTCTGTTCGCTCCCCTAGTGTGCGAGGATACGAACAACTGCCAGACGCAGTATAAGGAACGTTACCCTAGCGGCAACGTCCACCTATGAGTAGAATCACAAGGCCCAGCCGGACCATGTGCCTCAGGCACCTGCCTATGTCCGCTCCACTAAGAGGTAAGGATACGGACTGCAGCCGAAGCTGTAAGGTATAAGAACGCTACCCTGCCGGTAGCGCTCACCTAACATAGACAGAGAGATGCCTAGAGGGACGTGCACAGGGCGTCTACCCTCATGCATGAACCAAGAGGACTGAGCGCCAGGCGGCGTGCATCAGGGTCTTATATAGACTCTGTGCCTCATCCAAGATGGAGGACACCAGAGCCAATCCGCTGCCAGAATGACAGCAATGACGTCACGCTGGCCTATCACCGAGCAAAGCGTCACAAGCACATGACCAGCGACCAATCGGCATAGAAGGTGTCAGAGACATGTGACCTCGTGTCAGCGATGATGTCATCCGCACATGTGCAATGGCTCCAAGATAGGACTTAGTCTACAGCGCTTGCACATGTGCAGTAGCAAGAAATCCGGACATAGTCTCCAGAGCCACAGCAACCGTAACACAGGGCCGGGCCCCAGGGGATGGGTGATGCGACGGGTGCTAGAAGAAGGGAGTCCACACCAAAGTTCAGTGCAACTGGTTTTACTCACTGCTGGTTGGTAATATCTGGTTGCCCGAGGCTGTCTGGTTTCATCGCCAGGTCCCCTTCGTTCCAGTGCCAGTTTGGTTCTCTGGTACCTTCTTCCCCTGCACCTGTCTCTGGTAAATGGGTCCCCGTGGCGTAGAGGAATTGGGGGTCCCGCTTTGTGGTTTGTCCACTTCTGACCGCCTGACGGTAACGTGAACCCTGTTGGATTGAGTCACTGGTCCTGTCCCCGGCTCTCCCTTTGCTACTGAGTCTTTGCATTCTTAGGGTCAGCAAGGTCCTTGATGGTCCCCATTCTTTGCAGGGTGTTAATAGGTCGGCTTGGAGCTCTTTCCTGTACCACGTCGGTGCGTAGTTACAGAAGTACTCCACCGGCAACCACTTCTCCTGGGTACCGGGTCACCGTTAGCCCGCTTCAGGACGTTGCTTTGCTTCCACCTTCACTCCTCGCCTGTCTGACATTTAACTGACTACTCTGTCCTCAGTCCGCCCCTCCCACCTGGTCAACTAGTGGACTTGAGTGGCGCCACCTCTAGGCGGCCATCCATTGGTCCCACCCTAGCCCTGTACCATTGTATGGGGGATTGTTGGGGAAAACTGGGATACCTGGGTTTTTGGTGTTACCGGCACTGGATTTCTAGGTCCCTAAGGGGATAGGCCCTGGATCCTTGATGGGATGTGACTCGCCCACCCCAGGGCCTTAGGTGACTCGGTGTCGGGCCGGACTAGTCCGGGGTAGTGAGCGGTGGCGGGGCCCGATTCCGTGACCCTGGTGAAGTCAGTTAATGTGGCGGTATTGGGGGTGATGATAGCGTTAAAGTTTATATAAGATTCGTGACGCCTCCTGTGGTAATTTGCAGCTAAGGAGCCGCAGCTGCTGGAAGGGACCTCCGGGGCTGATGTTATGGCAGCTAAGGTGTTTCTTGCTCTCCACAGGTAGAGCGGGTACCCCAGGGCAACCTTTGGTGCTAGTAAAGTCTATGGTGTTTGTGGGCGAGGTGCAGGGCCGACAGGGCAGTGGAAAGGAACAGACACAGACAGTAATTTCCTTTTACCTTCTCCTTTACTCGTCCAACCAGTGAAGTCCAGGGAGCCTGTTACAGGTGGTAATGGCAATCCGGTGGCCTGGAAGCAGTCGGGGGTCTCACACTGGCCAGGTGAGTAATGAGGCCTGCTCCCTATGCTCTGTGTGTGTAAACGGGGTCCCACTGTGTCAGTATACTAGGACCCGTTCTGCTGCTCTCTGAGGTGATTTTGTTACCTCTCCCATATGGCGGGCTGTGTGGACTGTTAAGGGTGCCGTTCTTTCTGTCTGGGCTCCCAGCCCTGGCTTTGCAGCTGCACCTCCGGGAGCGGGATGGACAGAGACCTGCAGTCCTCTTGTCCTCCGATGTGACCACCAGTACTCGAGTGGCCCTGAACTCCGATATTCAATTTCTTTAGCTATGACGTTGGAGTGAGCTGGCTGCGCTCCACTCCCAATGTTCTCCTCCTTTTTGCCTCTCTGTGGATGTGTTTTCCTGGGCCGAGCGATCTGGCTCAGCTCCCAGCTCACACACCACACTACTCGAGTCCTTGTCTCTCTGAACTCTCCTGAGGTAACTACCTCCCTCTCCTTCTCCCTCTCACCGTCTACTGAACTTGAACTTCCTGGTTCCCTTTCTACTCACTCTTGCAGACTCCTCCCACACACCCACTGACTAGGCCCCACACTATTGGGACCAGAAATGGGACTTATGGCCCCATGAATACATCTATGGGGGTGGCTGCCACTATCCCTGACCCAGAGTATGCCTACCAATTTGTGTGTGCAAGTTTTAGTCTGTGGACCGGCATATGACCTCATTCTTACCAAGGATGGGACATCACACCTCTGGCTGAGGTGCAATATCTCTGTGGCGACGGAAGCCTCAGGGGCGCCACAGATGCAGAAACCTTGTAGCACCCTGATGGATTTAGGGGCGCCACAAGTACATGTGTAGACACAGATGTCTAATAAGTCTTGAACAGAAGCAGAGCCCTGACCCAGATAATTTTTTTAATTAATATTTTCTCCACTTTTTCCTGATTTTATAACATTAAAATCAGATCCCTTATTTGAGAATTAAACAACTACTCATTTTTTTGTCTGTAAAAGTGACAGCAAGGAGATCACATTAGGAAAGATTTACTGAATGAAATATGACAGAATTCTTCTGCAATTTGCCCCATAAAAAACCTGGCATATATAACTTGCTCCACATTTATTAGGCAAGTAGGTGTGGTTTAGATGAATAATGACTCGTCAAACGACTTTAATCTCCGGATTCTGGTCCACATAGACTTATATGGGCACCAGAATCCGGAGTGGATCCAAATTTTTTTTTTCAATCCGGCAGTGATCCGCCGGTGTCGGATTTCGGCGGATTCGATCAACTCTAATAACTAGTCAGTTTTCTGGAAGCAGGCTTGGTTTAAAATATAATGATGTTTGCCAAAATTGCACTAAAATTTTGCTGCAAGTCAAGCGGACCAATAGTTGGTGCAAACCTAGACAAATATCTGTATAGATAAACCAAATTTATGGAAACAGCAGAAGCCGCTTTGATAAATTTGTCACATTTTCCAGACTTTTAAGCCTAAAGGCCCCGTCACACGCAGCGATATCGCTAGCGATATTGCTAGCTAGCGTACCCGCCCCCGTTGTTTGTGCGTCACGGGCAAATCGCTGCCCGTGACGCACAATATCGTTCGGAGTCGTCACACGGACTTATCTGCCTAGTGACGTCGCTGTGGCCGGCGAACTGCCTCCTTTCTAAGTGGGCGCTTCGTGCGGCGTCACTAAGCAGCCGGCCAATAGAAGCGGAGGGGCAGAGATGAGTGGTCGTAACATTCCGCCCACCTCCTTCCTTCCTCATGCCGGCGGCCGCATGTAAGCTGTTGTTCGTCATTCCCGGGGTGTCACACGTAGCGATGTGTGCTGCCTCGGGAACGACGAACAATCTGCGTCCTCAACAATCAACGATTTTTTGAAAATGAACGACGTGTCAACGATGGACGATTTGGTGAGTATTTTCCATTGTTAACGGTCGCTCGTTGGTGTCACACGCAACGACGTTGCTAACGATACCGGATGTGCGTCCTGGAATCCGTGACCCCAGCGATATATCGTTAGTCGTTGCGTGTGACGGGGCCTTAAGTTTAATTATCACACAGGACTTGTACATTTCTTCCCTTGTATGCCCTTGCTCTTTGTGTAAGAGGAATCACTCGTTTGTCCATTATTTTGTCTTTGAAGTACAACGTTCTTCTACTTTCCCTATTTTGTATATTGGTTTGCAGAGAATCATGATGATTCTACAATTGTATTCCAATCTATTACCAGAGAAAAGGTGTGACCGACCACATAAAATGATGAAACACCCATCCTAAGCTTTCCGCCAGCTGCAGCTTCCTCCTGACAACGCAATCTTCTATAATGATTTTCACAGTGATGTGTCGAGATGTGAGGGTTGCATCAATAACCTGAGACATCTATGAACACAGTGAGTAACTCTCACTTGACTACTTTTATACCCATTACAGTAAACCGATCACAAACTGCGGAGATTACTTAGAATTTCAAAGAATTTACTTTTTTATGGTGTATAAACTCAAACCACTTGTATTCCATTACCGAACGTATCTGCTATAATTAGTATTAAACCATATATAGTAGTTATGAGCGAGCGTACTCGAAACTGCTCTATACTCAACGGGGTACTCAGGTATGATTGTAACTCAATTGAGTATCACGGGTGCTCGAGTGCCCACCCTGCATGCTAGACAGCCAAGCAACATGTGGGTATTACCTACCATACATGGTAATGCCGTAGACATGTTGACTTGCCACATTGCATCATCAAGTCTTATATAGGACCTCTCCTGGTAGTCTCTTAACGGTAGTCCGTATGACGGTATCGTGAACCCTGTGGGGTCGGTTTCTCTGGTCCTGTTCCCCGATTCTCCCGTTGCTGCTGTGTCCCAAACTTCAAGGTCAGTGAGGTCCTTGATTGTCCCTTCACTGTGCAGAGTTATCAGGTCTGCCTGGAGCGTTTTCCTGACCTAGGATTCTGTACCCCGTTGGTGCTCTGGTTCCAGGAGTACTCCACCGTACTCCACCGGCAACTAACCACCTGGGCTCTCAGGTCACTGACACACTCCCGTCAGTGCTTTCTCTCTCTCATGGTCACCGACCAACTCCTCTTACTGTCACTGACTGACTCCTTCTGTCCCCTCCCACCTGGTTGTCGTCTAGTGGACTGGATCGGCTCGACCTCTGAGTGGCCATCCACTGGGTCCAACCCTAGTCTGTCACCAGTCTTTTGGGTAGTTTGGGGGAAAAACAGGGATTAACTGGAATGTTTGGTTGTTACCGGCACTTGGCTTCTGTGTCCATGGGAGTAGGCCCTGCATCCTGGTGGGGATGCAGTACCTTGTAGCTCCCTGATGGCTTCAAGTGCGCTACAAATGTTATTACCTTTTTCGTGTGACATAACTCTCTGGTTTAAGTACATAAAATTTCAAATTTTGAAAATGACGAATTTTAAAAATTTTAGCTACATTTCTGAAATTTTCACAAATAAACACAAAAAATTTCATCCTAAATTTACCACTAACATGAAGTACAATATGTCATGAAAAAACATTCTCAGAATCACTCAAATCCGTTGAACAGTTACAGAGTTATTAATTTATAAATTGACACTGGTCAGAATTGAAAAAAATGGCCGGGTCATGAAGGTGAAAACAGGCTGGGGAGTGAAAGGGTTAATTAGTCCCTACGACTTTTGCCGAAGCCTCGAGCGTCCACGACTATGGGGAGTTCTTTAGTATGAGTTGTTGGCCAACAAGCATTTTGAAAGTCAAGGACCATCTTGTCTTGGCTGATATCTCACCGCGGGTCAGTGATGAATGGAAGGCACGCTTTATTGTGAACTTTCATCTGAAGCAAAGTTTTCCCTCAGTCCACACATCTCCTTGCGGTGGCAGAACAAATGAAGCTTAATCTCGACATCTCATCACTCGTGCTCTTCATTAAGAGCCGCATCCATCACGCTCCCCTGACAATCTCGGTAAACATTTCATAAACATGGACGTGTGCCGTGGCGAGGTGACACTCCGCTGTTTTGGATTCTTTGTTCCGTGCTGTCCCATTATGTTCACCGTAGCAAGTCATTTGTTAGCTTAATTTCCTCCATTGAAGTCCTGGCGTAAGCAAAAACCCGTCGAGGCTTATTTATTTAGGTCGGCCGAGCTGGTGTGTATCATGACATAGGTTTATAGTATCCTTAAAATAAATATATAACATAAAAGAGGTTAAAAACAATAAGACTGGTAACATTTTATAGGACGTGCCAACATATATGTCTATATTGTCAGCATGACATGGGACACAAGGGCATCTTGCCGACCCTGCCGAATTTTAGTAGATACAGCTGTTACATCTTCATTCCTCCTGTAGACTGGAAAAGTACATATGAAAAATATCATCTAAAGTCTACTCTAAGAATCTGTAGTTATGGGCTTCCATGGTCCAAATGATATGGGACTAATGCATAATGACATATTTTTCGTTTTCATTTTCAGTGCATAGACAATAAATTGTAATCATACTATACATGGCTCAAACATTATTGTCATACAGTGCTCACATATGATAAAAAAAAATACAGTGCACGTTTGGCAACGATGTCTCCTGCTGGTCACCAGTGGAGTTATTGTCTGCAGAGGCCGGCATCCCACTTCTTCCTGAAGGACAACCCTCAGGTCATTGAGGTTCTGGGGTACAGAATTATGACCTCTACATGGCGGCTCAGCTGATCCCATAAGTTTTCTATGGGATTCAGGTCTGGACAAAGTGCAGCCGCTCCATTTGAGGATCCCCAGTCTAAAGCAGCTGTTCTCTAATTATGTGACCTCGATGAGCTGGAGCATTGTTGTCCATGAAGATGGCATTAGGCCGGTATTGTTTATGCAGAGGCACAATGACTGGATTAATGATGTTATTCCAGTAGTAGGGGCTGTCACTGTACCATTCACACAGTGTAGGCTGAACGGAGCCAGGGCAGAGCCATGGGCGTAGTGACCCATGACTCACCTTTGCAGGGCAGCAAGGGGTTAATGATTTTCTATAGAAAGAGCGGGCTTGTGCGGGGTCAAGAGTTTAGGGGGGGTGGATCTATAGGGCCAGGGGAGGGGACAGGGTGGGGGCTGTATATATGTCCAGGGAGAAAGGGGGGGGCAGTACTTCGGCGCGAGGTACCGTTAGAGAAGGTCCCGCCCTCCCGCCCTATACATATATGTTTAATCTTTGTCGGAGAAGACGGTGGAGTCGAGGTTCATTTAATTTTCTATTGGGTGTTCGAGTCATTTCGGCGAGCGGTGGCGAGGGGGGTTCTTGGAGTCGGTGGAAAGGGGTGGGGGGTGGTACATCGGATAGATGGGGGACCACCCCCCTTTGTTTATTCTGGTATGGTAATTGCCTGGCGGACTTGGGGGGGCTCTCCAGGGGTGGGGTCCCCTGAGAGTCGGTTAGGGACACTGTTTTCCGGCAAAGGTGGTGCCCCCGAGCTTGTGGGCGCGGCTGGGGGCAAAATATGCCGGATGGTTTGGTAATAATATTTGGTGTCCGCCAGGTTTTGGGGCTCCAAGAACCGCCCTTGCATTGGTAAAATGGTTATTTATTATCTGTTATAATGTTTGTTAATAAACCGGGCCGATTTGGCCAATTTATCCAAAGAAGGGTGTTGTGTTTTTATTAGCGGTTGGGAAAAAGGGGGGGTTTGGTGTGGGGGATTCTGCTGACAATATGAAGAAAGCCTCTGCAGTAGGGCAGTCAAGGGCAGTTCTATACTTACTAGACACACTGGCCCACACTGTAACACCACAAAAGGCTCATCTGGTGACAGCAGTGGCTGATGCATAGTGTGGTGCCCCTGAGGCTTCCGTTGCCACAGGAACATTGCACCCCAGCCAGAGGTGGGATGTCCCATCCTGGGTAAGGAAAGGAGTAAACGCCGGTCCACAGGCAAATCTGCACTACACCCATTGTTAGGCATATTTTGGGACCGGGGATAGTGGCAGCCACCCCCATGCTGTATGATGGGGGGGCATAAGACCCATCCCTTCTCCCATTGGGTGGGGCCTAGCAACTGGGTGGGTGGGAGGAGCCAGCCGAGCGTAGAGTAGAAAGAGGAAGATCAAGTGTAGTGAGTGTGAGTTGAGAGGAGCTAAAGTAAGGAGGAGAGCTGAGAGGAGTGAGAAGAGAAGTGCTCTAGTCAGTCAGGAGCAAGACGGAGAAAGTGACGCTTCCTGGTGGAGACCCTGGGACCCAGCTAGGTCCAGGTGACACCACAGCAGAGAAATACAGAAGGGATTCCAGGGCCACTGAACCGCTTTCAAGCACAGGGCCTGTTCCACAGAAAGATCAGGTGGAGGGATCAAACTGCAGACAGGGGACGGTCCCTAGAAACTGGAGGAAGAGAAGTCATTTCCAAAGGTAAAAACCGAGGCCCAGGGTGGTTGCAAGCGCCCAGGGCACAGCCCACTGCAGAACCTCTGGGAAAAGGGTGAAGTTCCGGCTAGGCAAGCCCCTTGTCCGGAGGCTGTAGTGAAGGCCAAGCCAGGTTCATCTGTCGCAAGCGGAGGAGGGGACGCTGCGCTCACCCACTGCTCGGGTCCGGCTGCTGCTCGGTGGTGGCTCGAGCGGTGGGCCGGATCCCGGGGACTCTAGCGGCGTTCCTCACCCGTGAGTGAAAGGGGGTGATTTGGGTTTAGGGATATTGTCCGTGACGCCACCCACGGTTGTGGTGAGATTGGTGACACCACCGCTGCTCTGGACGGGAATCCCGGGAGCGATGACAGGGAACAGCTTGGATGTTGGTTTTTCCCTCCGTGGGTAGGGGGGTTGGTGGTCCCGGGGCCCGGTGAGGGGTATGGATGTAGGGCAGGCGGGTTACGGGGCCTGGTGAGGTGCAGGGTCGCGGGGGCAGCGCTGTGCCGCACGGCACGGTGGTACTCACTCAGCCAATGACGAATGCAAAGTCTCCGGTAAAACAAACGGCTGGATGGATGGGTCCCACAGACGGCTGCGGTGTTTCTCCTCCCGGCAGGTTGATGGTGACTGCCTTTCCCTGCACCTATGTTGTGTTTACGGTTCCAATGGGTTCCCACCGGTAACCCGCTCCCCAGCTTGGATGGGTGCTGAAGGAGCCCCTTTTGCCCGCAGGCTCTGGCCCTGGGAACTGTAGCCTTGGCGGTGACTGTGTTTCCCTCTACGGTGTGAGCTGTTACCTTCAATCGGGTCTTGACTGCTGGGAAACCCCGGAGGTTCCCTTCGCTAACGGATCTGACCAGTTTAACGGCGACTCCTAGCCTGGTCGGGGTCCGTAAGCCCTGCCGGATGGTGCTGACTTCTCTTTACTCTCCGATCCGGTACCACCGGGCCACCGCCCGTCCACGGTCCATACGGTTTGCTCCAATTAGCCTCTCCTGCAGACGGTCACCACCGTCTGCCAACCTTGCTGTTCCGTCCGGGCCACACACCCGGACGCTGTCAGACTGCTCCTCTACCACTTCACTTCTCCTGAACTCCAAACTAAACTAAACTAAACTCACTCCTTTTCCCGCCTCCAGGACTGTGAACTCCTCGGTGGGCTGGACCAACCGCCTGGCCCACCCCCTGGTGTGGACATCAGCCCCTGGAGGATGGCAACAAGGATTTTGTGTTTGGCTTCGGTGTGCCTAACCGGGGTGTGAGGTGTGTTGGTGTAGTACCTGTGACGACCTGGCTTGTCCAGGGCGCCACATTCCCCCTTAGTTAAACGCAGACCGTCCGCGGGCTTCCCGTCCATCACCAGTTTTATTTTAACTGCAAAAGAGTAAAAAAAACGGTAAAACATGTAAAAACAAGCATTTTTCCATCTTCCCACATCGGGAGGCACATTTCTTAAACGTTACCAACATTTTTAATAAATAACGGTTACGGCTTTCGCTCTTCTCCCACCCAAGCAACCTGGCCCTGATGCTGCCCCTAAGCAACTGTGCAGCACCCCTTGACCCCAGTCCAGCACCAAGTTGCCCGAGCGGGTTCTGTCTTTTTTAGAGGACCCGCGTCCATGGGGAACCCCTGAACCCCCGGAGGATCGCCACCGGTTACGGTGGTGGCGGGCCTGGACCATCACTTTCCTCCAGGCCCATCCTCCAAATCAGCCTCTCCGGAGGCGGTAACGGTATCAAGCCCAAAAACATTTTTATGTACATTCCACAAATTCGTGGTTGCCCTGCAAGTTCTCGGGGTTGTCCGTAAGCAGTTCCTTACGCAAGGATTAAGGACAGTCCCCACGGGGACAACAGTTGCCGGCAACGACCGGTTTAATCATGGTTGTAAATCAGGTAAACTTCTTCGGTTGATCATTTTCACTTACTTGCCTAACCGGGGTGTGGGGTGTGTTGGTGTAGTACCTGTGACGACCTGGCTTGTCCAGGGCGCCACACATCCAGCAAAGGCAAGGCTTAGAAGACAGCTGAAGAGAGGGACACAATAGAAGGGTGCACCGGCTTTTATTCTCAGATCTTCTCGGGATCGGCGGAGGTCCCTGACAGTGGGTTCCAGCAGTCCAAAGGCACCAGTGCACTACAAACCAGGAATTGTGAGTAAACAACTTGAAACTGCACCTTTGGTGTCGCCTCTATTATTTCACCTGCACTTCACCGTCTACAACACCCTCATAGACTCTTACAAGCACCAACTGTTGCCCCGGGGTACCGCTCCACCTGTGGGGAGCAGGACCATCCAGCTGCTATTCCACCAGCCCTGGAGGCCCCATAAAGCAGCGGCGGCTTAATAGCCACAAACCACAGGTGGCGTCACGAATATAACCTTCAAGCACCCCCACTGAAGCCATATTATTTGACTCCCGCCAGGGTCACAGAGTCGGGCCCCGCCACCACTGACTACCCCCGGACTAGTCTGGCCCGACACCGGGTGTCCCATAGCCCTGGGGTGGGCGAGTCACATAGCGCTCTCCATGATGTCTCCAACATTGTTGGCGGTCATAATTTCTGCTCAGCGTGAATCAACTTTAATCAGTGACCAGCACTAAGGCACACTGGTCACTCATCCAGCAAGATGATGATGCCTGTGCCTGATAATATGGTCAGATATCTTTATAGGTTGTCTAGATCATGAGATGTTTCTTACCCATGCAACTATGGGTCCATTTCTAACCCTTAGTTGCTCTGTGTGAAGCTACAGTTCCTGGAGAAATCTCGCCATCTCACAGTTGATCTGCTTCGGAGTCAACAAATTGAACACTAACTGCAACATTTTAGGCACATCCATACTACACACAAATCAACCCTATCTCAATTTGAAGATGGAGTCATCCCCTTTTGGGCCAGTCCCACACTTATAAATGTAGCACCTCATTAAGCTGCGTTCGTGGGCAGGGTGTCGGGTAGTTCTCACCTCAATATGATGCAGTGCCTCCATCCAAATCTTGCAACGAGTTTTAGGGGAATACAGAAGGGTCTTCCTTTTCTACTGAGGGTTGACTCAGAAAAACCCCTGTCCACGCTCCGTACACACAAGTATATGAGGTTAAAACTCTTAAAGGGATAAAAGGTGTTGTCGGTGGAATACCACGTAACAGCAAGCAAGTAGTGCTATGCAATTTTCAATAAAAATACAAGATGTACTTTGCAACAAACCTGAGTTTTAGGGGTAATGCTTCCCCTTTAAATTACAACAAGCATGCTCCTAACTAATCACCATGAACCTACAAATGTACAAATTTCTCTTGGCACTTAATTAGTTAAGTGCCAATTTTGCTACTGCAACTTTTCCAAAGTTCTTTGCTGAGTGATCAACTGCATTCACTAAGTAGTCGCGCTCTTCAGCTTTAAATAGTGATGTATCCCAGCATTTCCTGCTGAAGATACAAACTCATTTGTGTTCTGGCCACCTTTGAGGAAGGTTCTGCAAGTCAAGTTCCTGTGCTCAGGCTATATCCTTTTGGTTGTTATTTTTCCCCTTGTTTGTCTTTACTTCTGTGGCGCCCCTGACCTGGTCAGGCACCACTGAGTACTGCACCCATGCTGGGGACAGTACAACACAGGTAATCCAGAAGGCTGACCGGGGTGTGGAACACAGGCGCATAGTGATCAGGTCTCACACATGTACCCATGAGAGGACCCCTGGGGATCCCAGGAGGGGGCAAGCCTTCACCTTCACTGGAATAGTGGAGGGGGTAGAGCCTCCATCTCCTCTCAAGGGGTGTGGTGGAGAGTCTGGTTGCTAGGTGGCGTAGGCAAGAACAGGAGAGGAGGAGCAGTGAGCCAGTTCAGTGTAGAGTCCAGGGAGCTCAAGTGAGGAGCAGATCCCTGGAGCTGTGCAATCTGACAGCGTCCGCGCAGTGGCTACAGACGGGGGAGAACGGTCAACTAGGAGTGCTACCTGAAAGCCAGCTTCAGCTAGGGAGTGCAACGGAGTGGGAAGTAAGGAGACTGCTAGAGAGCACCAGGCCCAACCGGGCAGCAGATCCCGAAGCGAAGATAGATCCAGCTTTCTTCTGCTAAACCTGCCGGTGTGG
The DNA here is from genome assembly GCF_048569485.1 of Anomaloglossus baeobatrachus. Lineage (NCBI taxonomy): Eukaryota > Metazoa > Chordata > Amphibia > Anura > Aromobatidae > Anomaloglossus > Anomaloglossus baeobatrachus. The sequence continues at coordinate 31,760,477 of NC_134355.1, read as the reverse complement.
GGCTCTCAAAGCCCACACCACAACACCACAAAAGCCGCAGCCACGTAACCGCAGTGAGGGCCCATAGGTCACAGGAGGCAAGCAGCTGGAGTGGCCTGGTCCGGGGAACAAGCATACGGCGAACGAAGGGGAGAGAGAGGCTGCAGCATCTTCCCTGGGTGACCCCCATAGGGACTAAAAGTCGGGGTCACCCCAAACCACCAAGGGCTAAGGAAGGCGAGTCAGTAGTCACCCTCATAAAGTCAGCCTGAAGGATACCTGGTTCCCACCTGGTTCACCCCAGCTACGCCCGGGTTACTCACCCTGCCATCAAATGTGAGTAAAGCCCTTGAAAGACAGTTCTGCCTGTGTGAGTCATTCTGCGACTTGTGGTACTACAAACCTACACAGGGCCCTGGGGCTTGCCTCACTCTCAGGAGGCTACTACATCCGACTGCACCCACCATCAGCCCCAGGCGTCCCCTAACCTGCAGTGGCGGTCCCCACTGACCGCAATACTGAGAGTGGCGTCACGATCAAAAACCGAAGATTCCCTACCTGTGACCAGAACCAGCTACGTGGAGTCCCTGAAGGTATGCACCGATACAACACCTGTGGGGCTTCACACTTCCCTGCTGTGTTAGTGCAGTGGTGAGGTCTAGTGAACCTCATCTGCTCTTCACTTGTCAGGGCTGCTATAGGGCCTTTTTTAAGGTCACAGGTTCCTGTTTGGTGTTAGTTGTGTAAACTGTATAGGGACTGGTGAGGAGAGGAGGAACAGCTGCAGGTGAAATTAGGAGGTGCCCACCTAGCTCTCTCACTAGTTTCAGGGTCTCCCATCATTTTTGTGTACCCGGTGCCCCCTTTTCTTGTGTTTTTGTTGTGCTTCAGATGCACGTAGGTCTGAATGCACCCCGCCACGCTTTCTACACCCAGCAAGCGTGACATGTACTTAATGTAATGAAAACAACTACTTATTGAAATCACTAATCCCTGTAGTACTGCCTTGTTACTAGCTTCAGTATACTTCTGCAAGTCCCAGTAGTGTTTCTTAAAAGTTAACTTCAGTACACTTCTTCAACACTAGAACTACAAGTCCCAATAATAGCTACTCACTCCCTGTTGTTACAGTTCTGTATTCACCCAGTTCCAAGCTGAGGCTTCCGAGTCCAGTTATTTGGAGAGGCTGGGAACGGCAGTCAGAATCTTCCTAAGTGGGAAGCCAGGTGGGGGTGGGCAGCTCCTGGTATCCTGTCTGATCTGTGGTTGTGGTGCAGATCCTGAGCTCACAGTCCTCTCACTCGGAGTTGTAGAACTGTCACAGTGCACCCTGTGCTTCACTCCTGGATCATCACTCTCCCTCTCCAACAATGACCAACAAACCCCATGTTCATCAGTGCAGTTAACTCCTCCATTCTTCTCCAGCTTGCTCAGCCAGTCCGTTGTGTCCTCTGCTGCTGCTCCTGTTATCCTAGGTTGCCAGGGCAATGCCGATAAGGGGGATTAAAGAGGTTGGCCACTACTTTAACATTTTTGGTCTAGGATAGGTCATCAGTGTCTGATTGGCCAAGGTTTGACGTCCCTCACCCCTACCGATCAGATGGTTTCGGCAGCAGGTAGCCGGACATGCTCAGTTTTAGAGCTGCTCTGAGTGGCCAGGTCCAGGTACTGCACATCTGCTTCCTATCAATATCAAGGTAGGGTCTGTAAAAGACCTTCCACCGCCGTTTTGCCCACATTGTATCCAGAGCCAGCATTATATGAGTATAGGGATAGAGCGAACAGCTGCTAGGGAGAGTGTAGGCCTCTTAAAAACACAAAAAGCCCTTTTCAGGGCTACCTGAAGTGTAGGTCAGTGTAGTGTAGGGAGGGACAGATTTCCGAGCAGGGACAATTTTTTAAAAGCAGCATGTGGCACTACCTCCATAGTACTGTCCAGAAACCAGAATAAAATAGCTCTTTTAAGAGCTGATAGTACTGAACAAAGTCACAGCAGGGAGGGAGAGATTGTGGATTAAGTAGGCAATTATCGGGACCTGTTTCCACAATATTTAGGGGTTCCCAATCTGCCTTGTGGCGTCCAGATCAGCCACATTACACAATGCACATTGATGTGACAAACACATCTGTTCCATTTCGTATACGGTCCGTTTGACATGTTTGTGCCTGCCAGTTTTTTTTGCGGACCATGAAAAATATTGAAGGAGGGCTACATACATACAGTCAAACGCTAGAAAGGTAGATAACTGTATAGATAGATAGCTGGATTGATGGATAGATAGCTAAGAAAGACATATATAATGTCCCACTCCCCTGTATTTTGTAATGCTGCACCCTTTAGTGCCTTCCATGTTGCACTAAAGGGTGTTTAGCCTTGGTTTTAGCCACAAATTTATTATTTTCCCCAAAACAACGATGTGGGGGTCACCCCTATTTATTGTACACAGCTACGGTGAAGCAGAAAGCGGCAGACTGCAAACAGTGGCTGGCAGGTCTACCTTGGCTGTTATTTTAATTAAATAAAAGTTTAAAACAAAAATCATGGGGTCCCCCCCGAATTGGATCACCAGCCAAGGTAAAGCAGACAGCTGTGGTCTGATATTCTCAGACTAGGAGGTCCACGATTATTGGACCTTCCCCAGCCTAAAAATAGCAGGCCACAGCCGCCCCAGAAATGGTGCATCCATTAGATGCGCTAATCATGGCGCTTCGCACCAGCTCATCCCATTGCTCTGGTGTGGTGACAAAAGGGGTAATATATGGCGTTGATAACAAACTGTGTAATATCACCTGGCATTAATGATGTCACGGCATCTATCAGATAGTAGACAATGAAAAAAAAAATATTTGAAAAAATACTCCTCATCACATTCTCTCTTTCACCAATTTATTGAAAAGGAAAAACAAATCCGGTTCCGGCGTAATCCAATAAGGGGGTCCCACAAAGATCCATATTCACTGTCCCGGTCAGTGAAGAACAGAATGTTCCCCAATGGCTGGGGTAGCAGTGCACTGACCTGAGAGCTGATGAGCACCGACGTTATGAGCTTAGCTGAGTTCATTACCTGCAATGATGAACTCCGCTAAACTCGTGACATCAGCGCTCATCACTGAGTTCCATGGCCGCCGCATTCTCATGCAAAGTATCCCGTGAGCCTGTGACATCACCGCTAGTCACAGTCTCGGTCCGCCCGCAAGACTTGATGTGAGAACGCAATATCATGGAAGTCAGTGATGACCGCTAACGTTACAAGTTCAGCGGAGATCATCACAGCAGGTAATGATCTGAGCTAACCTCAATATCTCGGTTGGTGCTCGTCATCCCCGCAGCTGCTCGCACACTGCTCTGTGAGCATCTGCGGGGCTGGCTAGGGCAGTGTGACATAGACTGCAGGGGCACTGATAGACTGAGCCAAACGGAAGTTCTTCCGTGTGGCTTCAAGGGATCCCAGAAACCATATGTGAGTCAAAAATGCATGCAGGCATATTCTTCAGGCTCTCCCCATTCAGATTCATCACTTTCCCATCCATTTCAATCCTTTTCTCAGGCCCCCAAACCTTTTTGTTGGGTCCAGCAGAAAATTACTCGCATTTCCCATTGACTTGCATTGTACTCACTATTCGTAAAGAATACACAAATATTACAAAGTATTTGTTTCGAGTATAGCGAATACGAATATTACGGTATTCGCTCATCTCTAATTATACAGTATCTTCTCTGTGGATGCTAGAAGCCTCTTCTTTCTGTGTTTCTTGTATAGTGATGGGCAAATAGTAAAATATTCGGGTTCAGATTATTTGTGCAGAATAATTTGTACTATTTGTGTATTCGTACCGAATAACGAACCTAATGCAAGTCAATGGGAAACTAGAACATTTTTTAGGAGGACATTGCAAGGAGGTCTGGGAGGGCTGTAAAAAAGCTGCAATGGATGGAAAAGTGCTGAAACTGAATGGGAACAGCATGGTGAAGATGCCTGGATGCATTTCTGACTCATACCTGGTATCTGGGAATAACGTTGTCAGAGTATTACAGGGAGTAAAGCAGGAGAATTAAATTTACTAAGCTCATTAATCCTTATGAATATACACTTCCCTCCCCCACCCTATGTAACAATGCCTGTGATTGGTTGCAGTCCTCTTTCTCCTGTCCACCCTCTGTGCTGCCCTCTATGATTAGTTGCCCTCACACACCTAGCTGTCTGGCTCAGGAAGTGGAGTGTAAAACTAAATAAATAGTTGGAAACCCAAAGCAGATAAAGCAGACAATTGGAGGATGCAGCCCTCAAATGTGTGTGTTATCTTGGCTGTTAACAAAATACTAGTGATTCCATGTGGCTTTTTTAAAATTATTTAAATAAATAATTTAAAAAAAAAGTCATGGCCCCCCTTTATTTTTGATACTCAGGCAAGATAAAACAGACAGCTGGGGGCTGGGATTCTCAGGCTGGGGAGGCCCATGGTTATTGGGCCCTCCCCAACCTAAAAATTGCCCGCAGTCACCCCAGAATTGGTGCATCTATAAGATGCGCCAATTCTGGTGCTTACCTAGCTCACTCCGACTGGGTGACTCCTCAATGGAATCGGGGTCTCTGTCTCTATATTATGTTGCTATCAGATGCAATAACAAAAACCTGGTGACAGAGTCTCTTTAAGGCAATTAAGCTTAATGCATCGGTGATAGACAAAACATTCCAATCTCTGGGGCTGGGGTTTCTTGTGCAATGGAATGAAAGGTTTATCAAGAATGGAGTGTGAAGCGGGATCCTGTGGAAATAGTAAACTCTTTGCACAAAAGGGTTAAAGGAAAATCTCCAGAATCATTTTAATGGACAGATGGTTCCTAGTCAAGGTGTCCAACGAATGTGTCCAGACACACTACTCAATGTACAGTATCTCAGCCCACATGGGTGTAACAATAGAAGAGACCAGTTTCAGTGCCAGAAAGGTAAGACTTCAATTGGCTCCTCTAATAACTGTGTATAGACATTGAGACAATAGAGGCTCAATTTTACTAAAAATGTCTAAAAATAAAAATTTCTTTCACCCCTGTTGTTTAGTGCCTAACTACTATAAATTGATTTTATTTAAAGGGATTCTGTCAGCGGATTTTGCTACATCATCTGACAGCACTGTGATGTAGGCAAAGAGATCCTAAATCCAATAATATGTCACTTAGATTACTGGGTGCAGCTGTTCTGACACAGTTAGATTTAGCCATGTAGCAGAGCTGAGAGAGCTGTCCCGCCCACACCAGGCTCTGTATAGAGATTGTATATTGACAGTGAGATGTCAATCAGAGAAGGGGGCATGCTGGACTGCCATGCTTGTGATATTGTAGACCGAGCAATAATAAGGGTCCTGCTGCTTAAACAAACAAAAATATGCAACAGGTTGAACCTTGACAAGACAGGCATCTCTGTATTTTCTGTGTTAACCCTTGTAGTATTCTGTCTTTAGCTTACATAGCAAAAACCAGCTGCCAGATTCTCTTTAACCTCTATGTAATCCCTACAGCTCTGCTTGCTTAGATCCTGATGCAGCAGGGATGGAGTGTATCACTAGTTTTGAAGGCTCGACTAAGTATCCACCACTCAAACATCTCTCACGTCTCTGTTTCTCATCTTTCTTGAGGCTCTTCCTCCTTCCTGTGTTGCTCACCTACAACATGCACACACTCAGCTCAGCTATAACAAACACAACACATTCAGCTCACCTACAACAGACACACACTCCCCTCAGTTACAACAGACACACACTCACCTCAGCTACAACAGACACACACTCACCTCAGCTACAGCAGACACAAACTCACCTCAGCTACAACAGACACACACTCACCTCAGTTACAACAGACACACACTCACCTCAGCTACAACAGACACACACCTCAGTTACAACAGACACACACTCACCTCAGCTACAACAGACACACACTCACCTCAGCTACAGCAGACACACACTCACCTCAGCTACAGCAGACACAAACTCACCTCAGCTACAACAGACACACACTCACCTCAGTTACAACAGACACACACTCACGTCAGCTACAACAGACACACACTCACCTCAGCTACAGCAGACACAAACTCACCTCAGCTACAACAGACACAAACTCACCTCAGCTACAACAGACACACACTCACCTCAGCTACAACAGACACACACTCACCTCAGTTACAACAGACACACACTCACCTCAGCTACAACAGACACACACTCACCTCAGCTACAGCAGACACAAACTCACCTCAGCTACAACAGACACACACTCACCTCAGTTACAACAGACACACACTCACGTCAGCTACAACAGACACACACTCACCTCAGCTACAGCAGACACACACTCACCTCAGCTACAACAGACACACACTCACCTCAGCTACAACAGACACACACTCACCTCAGTTACAACAGACACACACTCACCTCAGCTACAACAGACACACACTCACCTCAGCTACAGCAGACACAAACTCACCTCAGCTACAACAGACACACACTCACCTCAGTTACAACAGACACACACTCACCTCAGCTACAACAGACACACACTCACCTCAGCTACAGCAGACACAAACTCACCTCAGCTACAACAGACACACACTCACCTCAGCTACAACAGACACATACTCACCTCAGCTACAGCAGACACACACTCACCTCAGCTACAACAGACACAAACTCACCTCAGCTACAGCAGACACAAACTCACCTCAGCTACAGCAGACACACACTCACCTCAGCTACAGCAGACACACACTCACCTCAGCTACAGCAGACACAAACTCACCTCAGCTACAACAGACACACACTCACCTCAGCTACAACAGACACACATTCACCTCAGCTACAGCAGACACAAACTCACCTCAGCTACAACAAACACACATTCACCTCAGCTACAACAGACACACACTCACCTCAGCTACAGCAGACACAAACTCACCTCAGCTACAACAGACACACACTCACCTCAGTTACAGCAGACACAAACTCACCTCAGCTACAACAGACACACACTCACCTCAGTTACAACAGACACACACTCACCTGAGCTACAACAGACACACACTTGTGTCGCCCTGGGCAAGCCAGGGGACACAGGTCACACACCACCACACCCTACATCCCAGTTAGGAACACCAAAGCTGAACCAAAAATCCTTGTTGCCTTCCTCCAGAGGCTGATGATTCACACCAGGGGGTGGGCCAGGCGGTTACCGGTGGGGACCCATCACAACCAACAAGTAAACAAAGGTGCAAGGAAGAGGGACATCACCGTCACCTACTGGGAGAGCAATCGCAGCCGTCCGTGGGACCGTCTTGCCAGCCGTTTGGTTTACCGTAAAAACTGTGTCAACGTCTCAGGCTGAGTGAGTACCACAGTGCCGCAAGGCACAGCGCTTCCCCCGCGTCCCCGCGCCCACCAGGCCCTGCACCTCCCAAGCCATCACCGGGCCCCGGGATCACCAACCCCTACCCACGGAGGGGCAACACAACACCTGGCTGCTCCGCATCACCATCCCCGGGATCCCCACACCGAGCAGCGGTGGTGAAATCACCACAACCGTGGGTGGCGTCACGGACAATAAACAATCCCCACACCCAACAACCCCCTTTCACTCACGGGCGAGGAGTGCCGCTCGAGAAACCCCCGGGATCCGGCCCACCGCTCGAGCCACTGAAGTGACAAGGCTGGGAGGCCTCTGGCTGTGTAGTCGTGGCAGCACTGTATTCAAGGCACATCCCTGGCTTCATCACTTCTTTCATGTTGAGAGAGTGTATGTCGGTGTCTTCATCGGCCGATGCACAAAAAGGCTGCAGGCAAAAGTCCAGATGCAATAAAAACGACATTTATTCACAAAGGTAAAACACTCCGGGCAGCAGATTCCGGCAATATTAGTGGAGCTGGGGACACCCTGCCCAAACGCACCCTCTGGTGGGAATATGCCCAAAGTACTCCACTTCCTACGGGCTTCCACTCTTCAGCCAAGCATACACCGGACCCACACCGGCAGAATAGGCTTTGAGGTTGCGTTCACCTCCTTATCTCCGGTGTCCCTTGATGGTCCGCTCAAACAATCACACTTGCCGCTGCAGATGTGCACTCTCCGCTGCCCCGGATCCTCTCTCTCTACACACATTCAGACCTTGCCTAGATATCCGGCCGACTCCTCCTCCCCGGTGGCAACAGCCGTCCCACCCGGCCACTAGGGGGGTGCCCTAACACATCATATACAATAATAAAAATCAACACTTTTAATAATCACAATGCCGGGTAACTATGCTAAACTAGTAGGGGGTAGGCCCACCCACTACATGCCTCCCCTCTTAAAATCCGAGCCTCCCGGCAAGGCTCTAAAACTTTAAACATATTGACACATAAAAACCTTTTGGGTCAGTCCTCAACAGCGGCACCAGTTCAGCGGCACTCCCGGTCTCTGGATAGCGCCCGGAGGCTCAACAGCGCTCCCGGTCTTAGATGGGCGCCCGGAGGCTTCAATAGCGCTCCCGGTCTTTGCTGAAGGTGCCCGGAGGCTTCAAAAGCGCTCCCGGTCTTTGCTGGAGGGCAACGGGCCCGTAAAACTTTTCAACAACAATGAAACTTTCTGCCGGTCTGGAACAACACCGGTCTTTGAAGGTGCTGAAGTTAACAACTTACTCTGGGGGCCAGGCTCGCTTCCATTCTTCCGCTTGAGCCTGGATATAGGCCCCCAGAGATTGTCCCGGCTGGCGGCGGATTCGCCTGAAAGACACAGGGGCGAAAGGCGGCTCCGCCGGTGCAGCTGCTGCAGCTCCTCTTGGGGGTGATGGTGTCTCTGCCCGAGATGGCGGTGGTGCGTCCAGCATGATGACCGGCTTGTTTGTAACATTTTGCGTTACCGCTACCACGGTTGGAACCTTCTCCGGGTCAGGGGCCGATGCAGTCGCTGTTTCCGGGACAGCAGCCATGACACGCCGGGGTTGAGAGGGCGCGGGCGGGAGCGATCTGGCATGGCTCCGGCGCCGCTCTTGCTGCTCCTCCCACTCAATCTCCTCCTGCCACTGCTCCGCTTCCCGGGTGGTTGGCATGCGGGAGACACAAACAGCAAACAGGCCGCGGCTACCTGCGTCCGGCAGGAACTGGACTTTCTCGCCCGGCCACAAAGTATGGAGTCGCTTGGGCAGTCCTTCCACGTCGAGATGAACTCTATTATAAAAGTAATCATCCCCGGTCTCGACTTCTCGGATGAATCCATATCCGTCCTGCTGGTTGAACTTAACAACCACCCCGGTCACAAACTGCTGTGCCAGCTCCTCGCCACCAGAACCGGACAGCATTTCCCGGACGATGGTCTCGGCCAGGAGACGTTCCTGGACGGGGTCAGGCTTCGGGGTCGGGACGCTGGGGCGCGGCTCCGCAGGCGGGGCGATGACTGGATCCCAGAAGAAGCCCAGGTGATCTTTCTCCAAGCGCTCAGCAAACTCCTCAGCCGGCTCCGGCACAAATGGGGAAGCGGCGGCGTTAAGCTGCGGGGTCTCCCATGGGAAGACTGCAACCCCCGGACGGTTTGGCATGGGTGGGGTGGCATAGGTCGCCTTCACCTCTGTGATGGTGCTCCCGGTTTGAGCATCCCATGAGGTCTTCCAGGAAACTTTGTCCGGCCTGGTGGAACCTCCCGGTCCAATGGGAAGGTCCGCCAACGCGGCCTCACTAGCAGGGGCGAACCGGGGTCGACCTCGACCGAGGCTGATTAGGGCCATAGTCGTTGCCAACTCCGCGGGTTGCCCAAAGGTCTCCATCTCGGTCTCCGACAGTATCGCTGGTAATGGCGGTGATGTCGACGCTGAGACTGGGGAAAGTGGAGGCGGGTCTTCGTTTCCCGCTCTTAAACGGACTCCACCCCCAGCCTCACGCATCATCTTGACTCCTCCGCTGAGGTACTTCTTTTTCTTTTTCTTCATCTTCAATGCCCTGGAGCTGGCGCCTCCCCTCTTTGGGCGGAGTACTCTGTCCTTTTTCTTCGGCGCCGGCCAGCCCCAGGCTCTTCTTTTGGCGCCAACTTTTCGCGCGCTCTCGTTATCTTCACAGACGACGGCCATCTTGCCGCCATCTTGTGCCCGGTCCAACGCCTTGGGCACTTCTTCCTCCCACCATGGGACTGGAAATCTGTTCTCATAGCCCGGAGACGGTGCACTCGGCACCACTTGGTCTCCGGCTTCTTGGGTTCCTGGCAGGGAAATCGGATCCTGCCGACTACGCCACTTGAAGTGACAAGGCTGGGAGGCCTCTGGCTGTGTAGTCGTGGCAGCACTGTATTCAAGGCACATCCCTGGCTTCATCACTTCTTTCATGTTGAGAGAGTGTATGTCGGTGTCTTCATCGGCCGATGCACAAAAAGGCTGCAGGCAAAAGTCCAGATGCAATAAAAACGACATTTATTCACAAAGGTAAAACACTCCGGGCAGCAGATTCCGGCAATATTAGTGGAGCTGGGGACACCCTGCCCAAACGCACCCTCTGGTGGGAATATGCCCAAAGTACTCCACTTCCTACGGGCTTCCACTCTTCAGCCAAGCATACACCGGACCCACACCGGCAGAATAGGCTTTGAGGTTGCGTTCACCTCCTTATCTCCGGTGTCCCTTGATGGTCCGCTCACACAATCACACTTGCCGCTGCAGATGTGCACTCTCCGCTGCCCCGGATCCTCTCTCTCTACACACATTCAGACCTTGCCTAGATATCCGGCCGACTCCTCCTCCCCGGTGGCAACAGCCGTCCCACCCGGCCACTAGGGGGGTGCCCTAACACATCATATACAATAATAAAAATCAACACTTTTAATAATCACAATGCCGGGTAACTATGCTAAACTAGTAGGGGGTAGGCCCACCCACTACACCACCACTGAGCAGCAGCCGCCGGACCCGAGCAGAAGGGGTGAGCGTAGTGTGCTGACACCCTCCTCCCCGCCCGCGACACACTCACCTCAGCTACAGCAGACACAAACTCACCTCAGCTACAACAGACACACACTCACCTCAGCTACAACAGACACATACTCACCTCAGCTACAACAGACACATACTCACCTCAGCTACAACAGACACATACTCACCTCAGCTACAACAGACACACACTCACCTCAGCTACAGCAGACACAAACTCACCTCAGCTACAACAGACACACACTCACCTCAGCTACAACAGACACACACTCACCTCAGCTACATCAGACACAAACTCACCTCAGCTACAACAGACACACACTCACCTCAGCTACAACAGACACACACTCACCTCAGCTACATCAGACACAAACTCACCTCAGCTACAACAGACACACACTCACCTCAGCTACAACAGACATACACAGCTAACGTAGAATAGACACTCAGCTCAGCTACAACATACACACACTCAGCCCGGGAGATAGTGGTTGAAGCATTGAGATGTCCTCCATTTTCTTCTTGGCCTGCTGCTTGGTCTGTGTATGCGATGTTGTATGTCTTCCCTGAAACTGAATACGTCCTATTGATGGGGGCGTGCTGTAATCTTGAGAAAACCAGAGACCCATGGTGCTGATTGACATAATGTATTCACAACCAGAAAAAAAAGGGGCGTTCAGGTGACATGACAGCCCTCCAGAAGACTGAGAAGAAGACTAAAGGCCCTGTCACACAGAGATAAATCTGCGGCAGATCTGTGGTTGCAGTGAAATTGTGGACAATCAGTGCCAGGTTTGTGTACAAATGGAACAATATGTCCATGATTTCACTGCAACCACAGATCTGCCAACGATTTATCTCTGTGTTTGACGAGGCCTTTACATAAATGTAAGTGCATTGTAGACGTGGGGGATGGAGTGATAATATTGGAAAGAACATGTTATTGTCGCAGAGGAACGGCGAGCATCGGGGGTTGGACCCACAGGGGCGTACACCGGACTCCCCTGGAGGAGCTAACCTTGAGCTAACCCATATACAGGGATTGTTAAGCGCAGCCCCAGGGGGCCTAAATGCACAACTGCCAGGACCAGTGGTATCAACTTTACGGACAGAAATCTAAGGCATGGCAACAGGACATGGTATCCAGGACGTGGCAGTACGGAGATGGTGGCTCAGACGTAGCAGCATGGAGGTAGTAAGTCGGATAAGACAGCATGGCAAAGCTGTGGAAAGATAAGGCGCAATAGGGTCTTACCCGGTAGACAAAGGGTGGTGAATGTCAGGGGAAGCACTCACCTGGTAGGGTTGTGATAGTCACAACTCCTTTGAAAGCATGTAGATAACGTGGACGGCAGCGGACCCGCAGCAGGAGTGGTTAAAATCAGCAGGGGAAATGCAGGATTAGAATACCGCGCCAAACCACAGGAGTCCAGGTGGAGATAGTAAAACTCTTTTCTTTATTTTCACAGGTCTTTACACAGGTCTACGCGTTTCAAGGACATATCCGTCCTCTTCCTCAGGACAAATGTGCAGAGAATACTATAGCGGAAGAGAGGCTAAAAGCTCCTATATGTATGTTGAGAAAAACGCCACGTATTCACTAATGACGTCATCGTACTCCTCGTGGCTGATAAGGATGTGAGGAGGTGGATAAAGTTCTGGATGTTGAAGACAGAAAAAAAGGGGGAAAAAAAGAAAAAAAGAAGAAAAAAGGAAAAAAAGGGAAAGAAAGAAAAAAAAGAAAAAAAGAAAAGAAAGAAAAAAAAGAGGGAACCGAAAAAGGAAAAAAAGGAAAAAAAGGGGAGAAAATATATATAGAAAAGAAAAAAAGGAGGAAAGAAAGGAAAGGAAAGAAAAAAATGGGAAAAAAGAAAAAGAAGAAAAAAAGGAATAGTGACAAAAGAGAGAGAGAAATGGTGAAAAAATGCTGTGAAGCAAAGGATGAAAAATAAACCGGGAAATATATAGAGAAAAAATGAAAATGTGATGACTGGTGGGGACAAAAATTAATGATGATAATAATAGAGAATGAAATAAATAAAAAGGAAAATGTTGGAAATGAAAAATAAACTTTAAAAATGAAATGGTGGAAAAAGAAAAAGAAAAATATCCATCAAAAATATATATGAGGCATTTAAATGTATTTGTTATTAAGAGAAAAAAATTTGTGACATTTATGCGAAAAAGGTGAAAAACCTGACCTTAATAAAATTGGGCATAGAAAAATTAGAATAATGGTGTTTATTTACATTCGCGTGTATAATTAACTGTGTAAAAATTAGGGTGAGAAGTGTAATAAAAAAGGATGTGCTGAAAACTTCAGGTGAAGTACTGACAGTTGTTTGATAGCAGCTCAGTGGCGCATATATTCAGCTAGTGGCAAAGGATATGGAGCAGGAGCGGTGTCAGCCCGCAAAGAAAGGTTAAATAAGGTTGACAGCGTGGGAAAAAGTTATGTGCGCCTGCGCCAAGGGTGATCTGAGGTGAATGAACATGTGGAACAGAAAATAAAGGAAAAAAAAGGAGAATGCCGGGCACCTGCACTGAAAGGTAACTAAAAATGGATATCGTGAGAAAAAAGTTTAGTTTTAGTGTTGTGATAAAGATCTGGAGATGCGCAGATCACAGCCGTATTATCGGCTGGAGATTGTGACAGTGATTAAATATAGAAAGACGCGTGAAGTAAGTGAAAAAGGGGAGATGGGGAAAAAGTTTTATTCAAGCATATGAAGTGCAGTGGAAAGAGGGTCACATATATAAAAAAAGGGGGGGAGGAAATGGAGAGGAATGTGAGCTAAAGACAAACCTCTATACCTTAGTGGAGGACATGCGTTAGATATTAGATCATTCAGTGAAATCCCTGCAACAGCGCATGGGAAAAAGAAAATATTTACAAGTAGCCAAAGAAGTCACCAGAGGGAAGGGGACTAGGAAGACCTGGCAGAATATACCATGATACATAATTAATTAGAAAAGGGAAGGTGGGGGGGGAATAAAAGGATAAAAATAATTTTATTTTAAAAAAGGAATGATAAAAGAGGAACGATTAAAAAGAATGATGAAAGGAGAGGGTTATGAGGGACACGGAGATCCGAGGAAAAAAATATATATAAATATATGCAAATATAAAACCACTATGTGGAGTGGATAAAAAAGGGGAAAAAAGGGGCCTCCTGACTGACAAGGAGTCTTCTATAAAAACATTACTAAAATGCGAGATCATGTGAAATTAAAAATGTGTATGTAAATGTAACCAAGAGGGGGGGGGGGTTATAAGAAAATAGAAACACGTGTACATTTGAAAAGGGTGTAGCTAACTAAAAAACGGGCACTAAAAGCATTTTTTTGAAATTGATCATGAGCATCATAACACCAAAAAGTAGACATGGAGACAACATAATACAACACCCATAAAATCCTGATAAAAGAACACTAAAAGGATAAATCAGTTATCAAATTCAAGCCCATGGGTTTCAAGGTATCCAATTTGTGTATCCAAAAAGATTCTTTCTTACTGAGATTGTCCATTCGATTAGAGCAATCAGAGGGAATTTGTTCTATGGGCGTGATGGTAAAAGCCATAGTCTTATTATGGGCTAAAGTGCAGTGCTTAGAAAGTCCATGCTGCATGTAGCCGGTCTTGATGTTGTATCTATGAGAGTTCAAACGGTTGTGCAAAGCTTGGCATGTTCTGCCTATGTACTGTTTGCCACATTGGCAGTCAATAAGGTAAACCACAAAGTTTGATTGACAGGTGAGATGGGATTTGATGGAGAACACTTCTGCTCCCTTGGAAGAGCAGAAACTCGTACGCTTATGGCAAATGATTTTGCAGCATAGACAGTTCCTCAAGCCACAGCGATAGGACCCTGGGAGTGCAGCAGGATAGTTATTTCTCAGAGGGACTTTTCTGAGACGGCTGGGAGCTATGACATTTTTTATACTGGGAGCCCTCCTAAAAGTGATGCCCGGCAGGGGAGGGAGAATGGTTTTTAAGAAAGGGTCATTAAGCAGTATCTTCCAGTGTTTTGTGAAAATATTCCTGATTCTGAGATTGTCACTGCTATAAGTAGTGAGGAAATTGAGATTAAAAGGACAAACATTTTCATCAGGGACAGAGGTAGTGGGGATTGTGGGTGTGATCAAATCTTTTTGTTCCAGACTGGCAGAAACACGATATGCCTTTTGGATGAGATTTTTAGGATATTTCCTTTCTAAAAAACGATTTCTTAGGATAGTCGCCTGGTTTTTAAAATCATCTAAACGGGAACAGTTTTTTCTAATGCGCTTGTATTGATTGGCAGGGATGTTTGTCAGCCATTTGTTGTAATGCTCACTACTAAAGCGGATGTACCCATTGACATCCACTTGCTTGAAATGAGTTTTGGTGATGATTTTATTGTCATGATGGAAAACAGTGAGGTCCAAAAAATTGATTTCAAATTTATGAGAGGTAGATGTAAAACTAAGTCCCCAGTTGTTATGATCTAGATGTTGCAGGAAGGAATCTATGTTATTATGTTTATTATCCCAAATTATAAACAGATCGTCTATATAACGTTTATACAATATTATGTTACCTTCAAAAATACTGTTCTGGATAAAAAGGTGCTCAAAAATTCCCATTACGCTAACCTCTTTATGGGAATTTTTGAGCACCTTTTTATCCAGAACAGTATTTTTGAAGGTAACATAATATTGTATAAACGTTATATAGACGATCTGTTTATAATTTGGGATAATAAACATAATAACATAGATTCCTTCCTGCAACATCATTTCAAGCAAGTGGATGTCAATGGGTACATCCACTTTAGTAGTGAGCATTACAACAAATGGCTGACAAACATCCCTGCCAATCAATACAAGCGCATTAGAAAAAACTGTTCCCGTTTAGATGATTTTAAAAACCAGGCGACTATCCTAAGAAATCGTTTTTTAGAAAGGAAATATCCTAAAAATCTCATCCAAAAGGCATATCGTGTTTCTGCCAGTCTGGAACAAAAAGATTTGATCACACCCACAATCCCCACTACCTCTGTCCCTGATGAAAATGTTTGTCCTTTTAATCTCAATTTCCTCACTACTTATAGCAGTGACAATCTCAGAATCAGGAATATTTTCACAAAACACTGGAAGATACTGCTTAATGACCCTTTCTTAAAAACCATTCTCCCTCCCCTGCCGGGCATCACTTTTAGGAGGGCTCCCAGTATAAAAAATGTCATAGCTCCCAGCCGTCTCAGAAAAGTCCCTCTGAGAAATAACTATCCTGCTGCACTCCCAGGGTCCTATCGCTGTGGCTTGAGGAACTGTCTATGCTGCAAAATCATTTGCCATAAGCGTACGAGTTTCTGCTCTTCCAAGGGAGCAGAAGTGTTCTCCATCAAATCCCATCTCACCTGTCAATCAAACTTTGTGGTTTACCTTATTGACTGCCAATGTGGCAAACAGTACATAGGCAGAACATGCCAAGCTTTGCACAACCGTTTGAACTCTCATAGATACAACATCAAGACCGGCTACATGCAGCATGGACTTTCTAAGCACTGCACTTTAGCCCATAATAAGACTATGGCTTTTACCATCACGCCCATAGAACAAATTCCCTCTGATTGCTCTAATCGAATGGACAATCTCAGTAAGAAAGAATCTTTTTGGATACACAAATTGGATACCTTGAAACCCATGGGCTTGAATTTGATAACTGATTTATCCTTTTAGTGTTCTTTTATCAGGATTTTATGGGTGTTGTATTATGTTGTCTCCATGTCTACTTTTTGGTGTTATGATGCTCATGATCAATTTCAAAAAAATGCTTTTAGTGCCCGTTTTTTAGTTAGCTACACCCTTTTCAAATGTACACGTGTTTCTATTTTCTTATAACCCCCCCCCCTCTTGGTTACATTTACATACACATTTTTAATTTCACATGATCTCGCATTTTAGTAATGTTTTTATAGAAGACTCCTTGTCAGTCAGGAGGCCCCTTTTTTCCCCTTTTTTATCCACTCCACATAGTGGTTTTATATTTGCATATATTTATATATATTTTTTTCCTCGGATCTCCGTGTCCCTCATAACCCTCTCCTTTCATCATTCTTTTTAATCGTTCCTCTTTTATCATTCCTTTTTTAAAATAAAATTATTTTTATCCTTTTATTCCCCCCCCACCTTCCCTTTTCTAATTAATTATGTATCATGGTATATTCTGCCAGGTCTTCCTAGTCCCCTTCCCTCTGGTGACTTCTTTGGCTACTTGTAAATATTTTCTTTTTCCCATGCGCTGTTGCAGGGATTTCACTGAATGATCTAATATCTAACGCATGTCCTCCACTAAGGTATAGAGGTTTGTCTTTAGCTCACATTCCTCTCCATTTCCTCCCCCCCTTTTTTTATATATGTGACCCTCTTTCCACTGCACTTCATATGCTTGAATAAAACTTTTTCCCCATCTCCCCTTTTTCACTTACTTCACGCGTCTTTCTATATTTAATCACTGTCACAATCTCCAGCCGATAATACGGCTGTGATCTGCGCATCTCCAGATCTTTATCACAACACTAAAACTAAACTTTTTTCTCACGATATCCATTTTTAGTTACCTTTCAGTGCAGGTGCCCGGCATTCTCCTTTTTTTTCCTTTATTTTCTGTTCCACATGTTCATTCACCTCAGATCACCCTTGGCGCAGGCGCACATAACTTTTTCCCACGCTGTCAACCTTATTTAACCTTTCTTTGCGGGCTGACACCGCTCCTGCTCCATATCCTTTGCCACTAGCTGAATATATGCGCCACTGAGCTGCTATCAAACAACTGTCAGTACTTCACCTGAAGTTTTCAGCACATCCTTTTTTATTACACTTCTCACCCTAATTTTTACACAGTTAATTATACACGCGAATGTAAATAAACACCATTATTCTAATTTTTCTATGCCCAATTTTATTAAGGTCAGGTTTTTCACCTTTTTCGCATAAATGTCACAAATTTTTTTCTCTTAATAACAAATACATTTAAATGCCTCATATATATTTTTGATGGATATTTTTCTTTTTCTTTTTCCACCATTTCATTTTTAAAGTTTATTTTTCATTTCCAACATTTTCCTTTTTATTTATTTCATTCTCTATTATTATCATCATTAATTTTTGTCCCCACCAGTCATCACATTTTCATTTTTTCTCTATATATTTCCCGGTTTATTTTTCATCCTTTGCTTCACAGCATTTTTTCACCATTTCTCTCTCTCTTTTGTCACTATTCCTTTTTTTCTTCTTTTTCTTTTTTCCCATTTTTTTCTTTCCTTTCCTTTCTTTCCTCCTTTTTTTCTTTTCTATATATATTTTCTCCCCTTTTTTTCCTTTTTTTCCTTTTTCGGTTCCCTCTTTTTTTTCTTTCTTTTCTTTTTTTCTTTTTTTTCTTTCTTTCCCTTTTTTTCCTTTTTTCTTCTTTTTTTCTTTTTTTCCCCCTTTTTTTCTGTCTTCAACATCCAGAACTTTATCCACCTCCTCACATCCTTATCAGCCACGAGGAGTACGATGACGTCATTAGTGAATACGTGGCGTTTTTCTCAACATACATATAGGAGCTTTTAGCCTCTCTTCCGCTATAGTATTCTCTGCACATTTGTCCTGAGGAAGAGGACGGATATGTCCTTGAAACGCGTAGACCTGTGTAAAGACCTGTGAAAATAAAGAAAAGAGTTTTACTATCTCCACCTGGACTCCTGTGGTTTGGCGCGGTATTCTAATCCTGCATTTCCCCTGCTGATTTTAACCGGATAAGACAGCATGGGAGTGGTGACTCAAATGTAGCAGCACGGAAGAGGTGGTAGCAGCAGGCTCTAGGAAGAGACACAGGTTAGCGGGTACAGGTAACTGGTACTATAACACGTGACGCAGGACTAGACCGTAACGGTTATGGGACCTGAGAACTAGCAACGCACTATGGATAGGCAACATTGCTCAGGCACCTCCACTAAAGGGGAAAGTAACTTAAATACCTTTAGAGTGATTGCTGACCTCAAGGATCACTTCCGGGTAATAGGACTCCAACCCTTTAAGAAAGGGGATGGCCGCGAGCGCATCCTTTGGGCACTCACAGAAGGCCTGCATGTGGCCTGGAAGCAGGAGGAGGCTGCGGCAGGCCCCAGGGCAGGAACCGTGTGCATGTGACCGCTGGGCAGGTGAGGGTAATGGCATCCCCGCTGAGGCATCAGAGCTGGATTGTGCGGGGGTGCCGCACCGGGATCGGGTGCTACAGATGACTACACACGAGAAAGCCCTTTAATTGTGACTGTTTGTAGCAAAAGAAATGCACCCTGCCACAAGATTTGTACAGTCAATTATTGGTTTAGTTCTTATGAGTTCTCTGTGCTTTCATGGTCTTCACAGTCCGTGGATCTTCATCCTCGAAGCATCTCTGGGACGGCATAGACCAGGCTGCTCCGAGCTGGTCATCATCTACATCTAAGATGTGTCAACTGCGAAAACACCACTCTGCCACATGTGCCAATGTTCCTTCAGAAAAGTTTCAACACCCAGTGAAGATTTGCTGCAGTCCTGAAGGTCAGCGGTTGCCCAATACTCTACTGGATGGGCGTCTTCTTCAATAAAGTGGTCATTCCATGTGGGTAGCATACCTCCGCCATACCCTGTATATCTAGCATGGATGACGGTCGTTACTCATGCTGGTGGACGGCTATTGATAGAGATTCAGCATTGTTGACTAACTGAGGCTAATGGATTGTCTATTGAGCGATGATAACCTCGGCTTG
This sequence comes from Anomaloglossus baeobatrachus, assembly GCF_048569485.1. Lineage (NCBI taxonomy): Eukaryota > Metazoa > Chordata > Amphibia > Anura > Aromobatidae > Anomaloglossus > Anomaloglossus baeobatrachus. The sequence continues at coordinate 31,740,778 of NC_134355.1, read as the reverse complement.
TGGATAATTAATTCTCGTAATAAAACAAGATGTTTCCTGTAACAGGCCATTTGTGGTGAAAGAGAAAAAACGTAATGATCATGATTCATCACCGATCCTGCTACACCCAAGGATGATTTTCATGAAATGTGTTGTTCTTATCAGAAGATCTTGTTAAAAAAAAAATGTCTGCAGATCCGCGGCTGGACAATGTGTGGAATGTATACATCCAAGTCCCATCAACGTAATGTAAACGTTTTAACACATGACAGAGTGCAAATCATTTTGGCATTAGGATACGTGAAGGAAAATGAAATAACTTAATGTGGTTTCAACCTTCTGAACCCGTCCGTGACCTTCCAAAGCGCTACAGAAGTTGGAACGGTTAAGTGCTAACTAAGCAGTTTAATGTAGTGATAATCTCTTGTAGCTAATGGATATAGTGTTTACATTACCTCTCCGGTCTGGTATATATTGTGGCATCTACAAAGAAGAGCACTGACTTATAAAGTTCACAGATAGCAACAAGAAGGCGTTGTTCCAAAAAGGCAATTTCTTCCAGAAATATGCTCAGAAATTCTCATATTAGAAGAACATTATATGGTTCAAGGAGATATCCGCTACTATTTTTTTTTTACTTTTATTACTTTGGGCCTTAGAACTAACAGGCAGGTAGGTGCTAACTGTCTGCCTATTCTGCCCGGCGCAGATGTTTGCCCAAACTGAGCATTCACACACAGCTTCTGACAGCTCTACTCTAAATATGGTACCTAACTACCATTGTCATGCTGATTAACAGGCTGCTCCCCACTACCTAACTGCGGGGAGCCAACTGTCAATCAGCATGATACTGGCAATCACGTCCCAACAAAACCTGTATCACAACCCATACACAAAGGCAGCATGCAAAAGAATAGCAAACACAAATAAAGGGATAACAGTCACAAGTGTCTCAGAAATAGCAGCAAAATATAGATATACGAGGAGCTGCTGATATGTCTTTGGCTTTGTGATTTTTTTTGTTTCTATGGTAACAAATGTTACATCATATGAAAGCTTTATGTGTCTAATATATGTTTTCAAAATTTAGTTTTTGTTGCTTATGGTAACAGTGTTCTACGCACACGGGAAAACAAAATGGTAGAGTCTAATGCGATATTCACAGCAACTGAGAGCAGAGGATAAAATTCTTGTTTCTGCAAGGAACGTCCGCAAAAGATATTCATGGTGATATGTCGCAGACATTGGGGGATCAATGCCCTTCATATTCCATAGTTAAGAACTGGGTTGCCAAATTTAAAACAAGCCACTTCAGCACCAATGATGAGAAATGTCCTGGATAACCGATAGGGGTTCTTGTTCCGGAGATCGTCGATGCTGAGCACAACCTCATACTGGAGAATCCACCAATTTCAGCTAAAGCAATAGCAGACATCATGGGGATTCCCCATGAACGTGTTTCTGTCAGTATCCATGAACATTTGGACACGAGGAAGTGATCTGCAAAGTGGGTCCCCAAATGTCTGACTACAGATCAGAGAAGCATGCGAGTGAAAACTTCCTGGTCCATTTGTCAACGTTTCCGGACTGATAAGAACTTCCTGGATCAACGGGTCACTATGAAAGAGACCTGGATTTATTTGTATGACCCTGAAAGCAAGGAGCAGTCAAAAGAACGGTGGCACAGTGGTTCTCCTCGTCCAAAGAAGCTCAGGGTGCAAAAATCAGCCACTATGGTGTGCTGCTAGAGGACTACCTTCAAAAGGGTTCCACCATCAATCCAAGGTATTACATTGAGCTTTTGGAAAAATTGACGGCAGATCTGAGGCCAAAAGGCACGGCAAGCTGTCCAAAGGAATCTTGTTCCTGAAAGACAACGCCTCTGCTCACACTTGACAAGCGACCAAGACAAAACTGGCAGAGCTGGGCTTCCAGCTGGTTCACCACCCACCTTATTCATCAGATCTAGCTTCCTCCAACTATCATCTGTTTCCAAACCTGAAGAAACACGTCAGGGGTACCAAATTTCACACCATTTCTGATGCAATGGCTGCTACGGATGCCTGGTTTGAGGCACAACTGAAATTCTTCTTTTTGCTAGGCTTACAAAACTTGGAATACCGATGTAAGAAGTGTGCTGCCATCAGTGGAGAGTATGTGAAATAAATGTAAAGATTCATCATCCTATCTTATTTCTTTCTGGGTAAAGCCAAAGACTTATCAGCAGCCCCTCGTAAAAAGGCAAGTGCCTTAATGTGGACAAAATTACCAGTCTAGAAAGCCACACGTGAGAGCCGTGTCCCACTACACCCAACGCGCGTTTCGCATGAAATGCTTTATCCAGGAGTCACTCTACTTGTGTTTGTTATGTTATTTATTCATACTTACCTTTTTGGATTTTTACGGTGATATTTACTGGGATACACTGATTTATCCATATATTTAAATACTTATATTTATTTTTATTTATATAAGCACATGTAATATTTTTTTTTGTGCCATACCAGCAGAGTTTGCCAGGTGTCCCCCTTGTTTCTCCTTGCACTTGTTGTAGTTTCATGCTTGGTTTGAACCCTTGAATTCATTTTTTAATAAAATACATTTTTATATTGAGATTGGCATAGGTTTGAATCACGCCTCAATGACAGAGCAGAGCGGAAGAGGAAGAGCCGCTCTGCTGATGTGAATCAGCAGAATTTCCAATAGGAATGGTCTGTGATGGCTCTGTGTCAGTACCAGGTGGAACAGCCAGGTAATTGCTAACTACCTACGTGTTCTACCCACCACAGATCACTGCCAGCACAGAGCAGTAGAAGACCACTCCTGCCGGCGTTTCTGCGGGTATGGATGAGATCACATCAACAGAGCAGCAGCTTCTGTTCTGCTCTGATCTGTTGATGGGACGAGACGATCAACGTCATTCCGATTGACAGCCGGCTCCCCGCTGCTTAACTGCAGGAAGCCGGGTGTCAATCAGAATAACGTTCTCAGTCCACAGAGCAGAACAGAAGAAAAAGAGCCGCTCTGTTGATGTGAAACAGCAGAATCACCTGCAGGAGTGGTCTGTGACTACTCAGAACAGGTTGTTAAGAACTGAAAGGCAGGTAGTTGTTAAGCACATTGTCAAAAACTAAAATTGTCCCTTTTGGAAGGGATTGTCAAGAATAACAAAAAAATATCAGCACTCTATCAGAAGCAGCTGCCCTTGAACATGGGTTGTGCCTGGTGTTCCATTCCTTGTACGGGATTGAGCTATCCTTTATGATGTTGAGGAGTAATTTGGCCACACGTATTCAAAGACTAATTTATTTTTTGATAAATTTCAAAAACATATCTGATAGGTGGGATACAATTATAAACAAATATTACAATTAGAAGTCATTCCTCCCCCTCATCTTATTTTGTCTCATTTCTTAAGAAATTCTCCAGAAATCAGTGGCTAGAGCACAAACCACCTCTTCCTTGTCTTTTCAGCAGATCTAAGTTCTTTTCCTGCTTTAGAGTCGAAGACAATGGGTATAAGTTACAAAAAGTTTTTGTAAATTTTTACCTAAAATTTCAAAAGTAGTCATTTACCTGATCGGTGTCATTGCATTTTTAGATGGTAGCTCATTAGGCACCACTATGTCAACAAAGTCCAATGCTTGTGAAATGTTGTATGTTCGCCCATTTTTTCGTTCGTTGACCCATTTCCTTGCACATTCCAAATATTGTTAGGTTAATTGGATTCCTATTAAAATTTCATCAAGCCTGTATTTCTGAAATTTTGGAAATTAGATTGTGAGCCTCAATGGAGACATGTGAGGAGAACTTAATTGCTATCTCAAGGTGCCTGTAGGCACAAATTGTCTAACATCTAAGTCAACCAAAGAAGGCAACATCTTAAAGGATGTAAATGTTCATTTCCTCACCGTCTGTAGCCTTCGCCACTTCTGTCTCTGGTTGGCCACAGCATTTTATCCGTTTGTAGGGAAATGTATTCAGTGCCTATTGGTGACCTAAATGGAAAATAAATAATAAAATGTATACTTTATGGGACTTTGTGATCTTTGACCATTCTATATGTCAGAAAGAAGCCTCTAATTTGTCCCAAATCCTCTCTCCGGCTGTCATGGGGTATGTAGTGAAGGGACAGGTTCCCCAGGCTAGCCCTCAGACTAAAGTCCTTGTGCTGTCCCTTATCTCGGGTGTAGGTTTGTTGGTAACCAGGTCCGAGCCCCCAGCATGACCCTAACTCTTGTTCGATTCCTGATTTTACTCCCCCTCTCCCACACCCTCGGGGCGGGCTGGAAAATACAATAACAAAACTCCACTGAGACGACATGGGAGAATGGAAATTCATACACTCAAAACACATAGGAGTGACAATATGTGCACTTGGAAACAACGGAAAAGGGGGGGAAGTAACACACAACAGGGGAATGCTCACATCACTCAGAAACGCTACACTGATCACCATAAACAGGAAAATCATCAAGACTGGGATCACAGTAGCTGATGCTAAAGCTATCATCAGCACATACAGGAAGGAAGCCGTGCTTTAAGTACGGAGGAGACAGCTGCATGAGGAAAATGGCAACCTGAGCACTTAGGTCCTGCTCACCATTCTGCAGGAATTAACACCTGCAGAGCTGAAGACCAGTAAACCTGAATCAGCCGACGCCCAGCTCTAGCTGAACAAAACAGAAGTCTGGTTGCTAGTTGGGCTCTGTGGTGTGAACAGAGACTGATGACACTATGCCAGCAGATGTGTGCAAAGCCGAACATCGCATTACACCAGTAAATTTAGAAGGCATCTAGACATTGTTCTATTCCATTACAGAAATGTTCTACCAATGGAGCAGGGAAATTGTAGCAGGAAGTGTTGACGGGATGATTGTTTCTCCGGTACCTGCTTTCTTTGTCAATTTTAAGTAAAAAAAAAGTCTAAAAAGAAGAAAAAATAATTGAGGTTCTGTAAATTTAGCTAAAAAACTTTGATTATAGCTACAACCATGCGACTCTTCGAACCCCAACGCTCCCCACCCCATCACCGGCTGTCCCATCCGCACAGTTCATCAATGGGGCTTCAGTTAAAATTAGAGCCGGAATAATTCATCATATGAATCTATATAACAGCCGGAGAGATTTAAGAAATGCATCTAGCATCTATAAATTACCGTCCCATGCAAGAATTTATGTATCCTAAAAATGATGGATTCTCGAAATGGCTTGACGCCCAGTTTCTCTAATTTCACTAATTTCCATTTCGGGGTTGAGGTTGAGACTCATAAAAAAACAAAATGTGATGGATCATTGCAACATTTAGGTTCTTATGTGCGACAGAAAGGGATTAAAGAAGATAATGGGATTCCGGTAAAATGGTTGAAAGCAGATCCTAAAAATATTTGAATAGAATGGGAAAAAAAAAAAGTACAAAAAGAATAAATATACGGCGCACATCACATCCCGACCTACAGAACGGTTCGATTGACTGGCCGTGTCTTTAACAGATTTATATTTTGCCTATTAAGTCCCATAATTCCCCTGATTAAACGTGTTATTCTTTTAGGAGCAGTCCTTTTTGATTTATTTAGAAAGTGATTTGGACGCATTTTTCTTTGGCTGCAGAGAATTCATAATTTCTGTTCTATGTCTGGAAAAGTTCCATCTAAGTCGACTTCCAAACCAAATTAATGTCTTCCAGAATGACCTGCGGAATTAATGAGGTTTTGCTGTTACTTCTCCCAAATGCAGGGTCAAGTAATTCATTTTTTGGCTGAGGGGGCCCATTTTTTTTAAAGAAAAAAAAAAGTATTTTTTTTTTAACTCCAAGTAAAATGATAACTAATTTCGACATCACTGTCGCTCTCGGCTCATCTGCTCCTAAATATATCACTTGCCCTTTCGGCGTCTTCTGTAGCCGCACCCTTTAATGGAGTCAGTCACAGCTAATAAATGGGGGATGGAGGAAGTCAATACTCTGTTGGCTTCTCCGATTCCTGACTGCTGATGTTTGCTACTTACTTTCTCATTTGCCATATATTAAATTATTGCTGTGGTCAATTTTTTTTTTCTTTTCTGTCTTTTTTTTGTATTTTTTTTTCTTTTTCTAGACAGCACAATAGTATAAGAAAATATGTTTTTCCTCTAGAATTAAAAAACTCTAGAAAACCAAAATTCTTATGGAGATAAAAGGTAAGTAACAGACCATCTCTGGGTCTTAAAGGGGCACAATCTACAATACTGCTATTATAGCTAGGTCTTACATAGAAAGCAAGTACCGTACCCTGATTATAGTATATCCAGAGCTGCAAACAGCTAATGAGTAGGACTAAAGTGTTGGTTGCTGATTGCCACTGATCTGATACTAATGACCTATTGCCACACGGACAAACTTCCCTGATTGTCATAGCGGCATCGGGATCTGTTCATGTGACGCCCTGGACTAGCCAGGTAGTCACAGATAGACCCCCGCACTACACCTTTCCCCCAAAAAGGTGTCATCAGCCAACCATTAAAACCTAGTCACCTCCCTCAGTGCTTGATGGACACACCAGGGGGCGGAGCCAGGCAGTTGTCCACGCCCACCGAGGAGTTCAGAGGGCCTGAGGCAGGAAAACAGTCAGTCTAAATCAGTCAGTCTGTAGTAGAGAAGTCTGACAGGTGCCGGGGTTGGAGCCCGGGCACCTTTGGCTAGGAGGCAAACGGTGGCCTTAGCCTGCAGGAGCCGGGAAGACGGCTCGGTGGAACCGTGGTGGACCGGGACAGAGTAGTGGCCCGCCGGTACCAACCTGGGGAACCGACTCAGAAACCGGAGCACACAGGGGGGTACTCAGACCCTGAAACGAGGTCCAGAATCCACTGGACTGAGTTAATTAACTGATTGCGGTCTGGACTATAGGTCCTTTCCCACCCAAGTTCCGACTGAAGACAACAACCCACCGAGGGGGATAGAAAGCCACCGCACAGGCAGAGAGATCCCACAGGCCAGCGTCTGTGGGCAAAAGGGCTCTCCCAACATTCACAAAGTCGGGGAGCGGACTCCCGTCGCTGAAGCGCAGGCAGCCCAAGTACACAACACAGTGCAGGAGAAAGGCCAAGACCACCGAACTGGGTGGGAGATCAGACGCAGCCAGCTGCGGGCACCGACAACCATCAACTTGGTTTACCAGAGAATTGTGTGTGTCAATAACTGTGAGTACAACAGTGCCATCCGGCCGCGCACCGCCCTGCACCGCCCAGCTATCCCCAACGGGTCCCGGGGCCACCATCCGTGCCCACGGAGGGGTTAACATCTTGCTGCACTACCATCTCCCCTGGGTGCCCCGTAACTGCAGCGGTGGTGTCTACCTTCACCACATCCCGTGGGTGGTGTCACGAACTCAAGCGCTGCTCCGGCCGTGCACCTACCCAACCCCCACCAAAAGCGCCAGCATCCCCTTTCAGAGCGAAGTGACCCCGGGTCCGGAGGTGCTCGAGCCACCCACCAACGAGCCCGGACCCGAGCGGCTCGGCTGCAGCCGAGCGCGGGGTGGTACACATCCACACTACTGATTCTAACGCTCCGCCCGATAACTTTTCTGGTGTCTCTGATCAGACTCAGGCGACAACCTGCAAAGTGGTAGTTTAAAGGCAGGCTAGCAAGAGTTGATCTCTGCTAGTTAGTCTCCTTTCATCACATGTTGTGGAGGAGCCAATCGCATATGCTCCCTTCCTATATATGCTGGCTAGAGTCTTCCTTCTATGTCAGCTATAGTTTATTTAGCTGGTCTGGTGAGGTGTTGTGATCCAGACTAACTGGTGATTGTGGCACTTGTTGCTGAGTGCTTGTTGTGGAATTAACCTTGTTGCCTTTTGTTGCTTCTCTGCTGAGTCTCTCATTGTCTATTCCTGTGTGTGTGCAGTGTGTCAAAATTTTGGTTTTCCCTTGTCTATCTTTATCTGTATTTCCTTCTCTCTTATGCCCCTTCCTTCCCTGGTGGGAGGGGAAATCAGATTAGATCTGGTAAGGAGCATAGCCAGTCATGGGATTCTGGTATATCCACCATCAAGAGTAACCCTGAGGTTAGGGATAACCTAGGGTCCTCCTAGAGTGTGGGACAGCATTGGAGCCCCTGTCCCTCCTCTCTATCTTATAGTCACATCGTGACACCTATCCTAAGGAAAAATATTTTAAGGGATTATCCACAACTTTAACATTGCTGGCCTATCAGGTTATCAATGTCTGATTGGTTGAGATGGTACACCCGCCACCCCTGCTGATCAGCCATTCTTGGTATCAGTAGCAGCCAGAATTGATTAGTTATGGAGCTGCACAGGTTCATCAACTGTAAAGTGTCCAAATACTGCCCATCAGCCCCCAATTCAAATCAATAGGGGGAGGATATGCAGTACCTGACCGCTGCCTCAATTCTGTCAATGGAGCTGTGCAGCTCTGTACTTGATGAGTTCTGGCTGCTGCCGACACCGAGAAGGGCTGATCAGCAGGGGTGTACCATCTCAACCGATCAGACATTGATAGCCAATCCTAAGGGGCACTTTGCACACTACGACATCGCAGGTGCGATATCGGTGGGGTCAAATTGAAAGTGACGCACATCCGGCGTCGCAGGTGACATCGTAGGGTGTAAAGCCTTTTTGATACGATTAACGAGCGCAAAATCGTCGTAATCGTATGATCGGTGTAGCGTCGGTCATTTCCATAATTTGGAAATGACCGATGTTACGATGTTGTTCCTCGTTCCTGCGGCAGCACACATCGCTGTGTATGAAACCGCAGGAGCGAGGAACATCTCCTACCTGCGTACTGCGGCTCATGCCAGCTATGCGGAAGGAAGGAGGTGGGCGGGATGTTTACGTCCCGCTCATCTCCGCCCTTCCGCTTCTATTGGCTGCCTGCCGTGTGACGTCGCTATGACGCCGCACGACCCGTCCCCTTAATAAGGAGGCGGGTCGCCGGACAGAGCGACGTCGCAGGGCAGGTGAGTGCATGTGAAGCTGGGGTAGCGATAATGTTCACTACGCCAGCTATCACCATGATATCGCAGCTGCGACGGGGGTGGGGACTATCGCGCTCGGCATCGCAAGCATCGGCTTGCGATGTTGTAGTGTGCAAAATGCCCCTAAGGATAGGCTATCAATGTAAAAGTCATAGACAACCCCTTACATTTTTTTTCCATAGGATATGTGTCATGATGTGACTTTAACATAACTATGGACAGAGGCTCCTATGCTGTCTCTCACTCTAGGGGACCCTAGACTATCCCTAACCTCAGGGTTACTCCTGATGGTGGAGATGTCGGAGTCCCATGCCTTACTATGCTCCTGAAGAGGAAAAAAGTGGAAAACACAAGGCGCAATCGGGTCTTATCCTTCAACAAAACCAGAGTAGAAATAAGCTAAGCATGCTCACCTGTTAAGGTTGTGAGAGATTCACAACACCCCAAGCAAACTCAATGAAATAGGCTGCAGCAGTCCTCTGAGATATCAAATTTAGACTGGAGGAGCAGAAGGAGGTATTACTGCGCTGCCCGTTACAGGAAAAATACAAAAATACAAAAAAAATGTTTTGTATAATAAAAGGAGTGATTTTATTTCTACGCGTTACAGGAGTCTGAGTCCCCTTCTTCAGGAAAGGAATCACTCTGATGCACATCAAAAAACGATGGACAGAGGCTTCTATGCTGTCTCTCACTCTAGGGGACGACCCTAGACTATCCCTAACCACAGGGTTACTCCTGATGGTGGAGATGCCGGAGTGCCATGCCTTACTGTGCTCCTGACCAGATCTAATCTGTTACCCCTCTCCCTCAAGAAAGGAAGAGCAAAAGTAAGAAGCAAACACAGACATGGACAATCCCTTGAAGCCTTGGAAAACCCCTTTAAGAAAAGGATTTCTGTGTAAGAAGTCATTTTCTTTTAATATGTGATACAGATTACCAAACTTTGGATCACATCACTGTTGGTAAGTTCACACAGACACACACACACACACACACACACACACGCACATGCACACACACACACACACACACACACACATACACATACACATGCACACGCACACGCACACACACACACACATACACACACACACACGCACACGCACACACATACACATACACATACAGACACACACACATGCACATGCACGTCAAACAAGTCTACAGTTAACTGTTAGGGAAGACATAAGGCCACCTCTATCCTGCAGGGTTGGGTGCAGCGACCTAAGCGCTTCTTAGTGGTTATAGGTGCCGCCACCTGGGGCTGGGGAATCGGGAAAAAATTGCTTTCAATAATTTTGCAACATTTGGAGATAATATGCACAGGTGTAAATCATTGGGAGAAAATAAACTTTCGAAGGAGTCTCAGACTCATCCCTGGGATCTTGGTTGAAAGAGACGAAACGTCAAAAGCCAGCTAGCCGTAATCGTCGGCACAGATACCAAATCCCGAGATATTGATTGAAACACATAAAACCGCTCTTCACAAATGTATAATTACATTCCTCTCGCTGCAGCTTTTATTTACAGATGATACTGTCGGGCTGTAATGGTTTGCAGCTGCAGAGGCTGATTTGGTCATTTTTTATGGGTTAATAACTTTGCAGTATGGCTCATTATCCCGGTGGTATCCACAGGCAACGCAATGTATGTGGGTGATTTTAATACGTGCTGGGATTCTTTTCTTTTAGCCATATGGATTCCATTAAAGAGCAAGTCACTAATATACAATAACCCATTATTACTATTGGTTTGTTTTCCACCTATCTGTTATTAAAAGTGAATAGTAATTCAGGAAAGGATTACCATTGACTTTTAGGATTGCTATCCCCTATAATAAGTAGCATGAGAGTTCCTGTCCTCTTCCTCCTTGGAGAAGTGATTTGCATATTTAAGCTTCCAGAGAAGCATTACATGGCCTATAAGTCTCCCTACTCCAGCTTGGCATGCTCCATAAGATGAAATGTTCCCACTTAGACCCTCGTCAGAGGCCTCTTAACAGCCAAATAAGACCTCCTGCTTTGCACTGAAGAGGGGAAAACACTCCGCAACATGTACGTATCTTCAAATAAAGTGTATGGTTTTACTTCTATCTCAAGTCCTGGGGAGCAAATCTCATTCAATTTTCAATATTATCTTTTAGGATTGTTACAACCAATAGTCCTCTTTGAAAAAGGCTATTCACTTACTTGAAATGTTTAAAAAATTTCATTAAAAGGCTCCCGAGGTCAACCATCCTTACCTATGTAGTCTTCTACTAGGCATTGCTCCCACTAGCCAGTTTCCTACTCCACACTGATGAGGGGCAAATACCCTGAAACAGCTGTCTGTGGATGGATACCATGTTTGGCATAGGTGGTCTCTTTGCCTGGAGACTGCCCTTCCCGTGGTTGTTCCTTCCCGGTGAAAGACCTGGCTAATTTCTTGCCAGCGTTGAGAAACATGTGATGGTGTCTCCGCAGCATTCTTGTTTTGCATATTTCCCCAGGGGTCCTTCTTCTAGTGTGACTGCGTTGAGAAACACGTGATGGTGTCTCCGCGGTGTTGGATGTTGATCTCTCTGAGGTCAACCATCCTTACCTATCTAATTGGTTGCAGTCAGACACACTGTCATACAGGTTGGGGGCGCATCTGACTGCAACCAATCAGAGATACGGGGACAGCCGCTGGGTGGGGGAAGTAGTGAATATGCATCAGCTATAATGAGCGGCACCTGAAAGTAGCGTTGGAGCAGTGGGAGAAACTTGGTAAGTATACTCTGCCTGCTTCTATCCCTTCTACCATCATTGTAAAGAGCTGAATTCTGTTCCCTATGGACTTATATGGGGACCAGCATCCGCATAGATATCCGGGATCAATTCTGGGCATGAAATTTTTTATTTTAAACTCAGTTGGATCCGCCGATCTCAAGTATCTGAGGGTCCACTCATCACTTACCTTGCAAACATATTTGTTTGCAAGATAATTGACCCCATTTTGCTTTTTTTGTAGCCCTCTCGTACTTACTATGACCACTTACAATGGCTATTTTACAGCACAGAAGTTCAGGTCTTCATTGACTTATATGGGGTTCAAGGTCAAGTTTGGGTCAAGTCTTGGTCCCTATCTGTACTTTTAACTAATGTCCGGCTGAATCCGGAGAACCTGAACCTCCACATTCCTATTTACAATCAATATACGGTAAACATATATTTGCGAACTCTCCCGGAAAGATGAAGAAGAACAATAGAGGAAAATAGGGTTTTTTTGAGCCGCGCCAATGATCACTTCTCAGGTATTCAGATTAATGGATCTATATTTTGCACCGGTCTACGCGTTTCTGGAGTCTCAGCTCCCTTCCTCAGAACCATCAGGCATAAGAACACATCAAATGTGATGTGTTCTTATGCCTGATGGTCCTGAGGAAGGGAGCTGAGACTCCAGAAACGCGTAGACCTGTGCAAAATATAGATCCATTAATCTGAATAACTGAGAAGTGATCATTGGCGCGGCTCAAAAAAACCCTATTTTCCTCTATTGTTCTCTGTTATCTGCAGTCTGGGTTGCTGCTGCCTTGATCAAAACTTTCCATGCCTGCATAGTAGTTGTGACTTTCACAACTTCACTTGGTGAGTATTACTGCTCCCTGTCTCTACCCCGTGTGTTATTGGGGTAAAACCCTATTGCGCTTCTTCTCCACAGCTTTTTACTCATCGGAAAGATGAAGAAGGTCTTTTGGATTCTGGAAAAAAAGGTTGGCCTCCTGAAATCTTAGATGAGTTTGAAACACCAAATTTCATTCTTCTGAATCTCGATACTGTAAGGTGTTTCCTCGTGTGGAGCGTCCAACACCCTTTTACCTTCTGGAAGCACTTAAAAAAAAGTTGGCAAGTAGAGTTGAGATAAAGAAAAAAATGTGGCTGCGTATAGCCCTCAATAGAGGGAGCTAAAGAGCATACTGCATACAGATATCTTATTTATCCTGCAAAGATCCTGTGAACCAATCAAGTGTCTTTTTTGGAAAAGTTATGGAAAACTTACAATTCTTAAATCTGATTTCTATGAGAAATTGTTTGTCTGTCTTTAGAAAACACTAATAAGATATGATTAGTTGACATTTACCAAAAAAAAAACCCCTTACTGTTTAGGAGAATGATGGACCCCTAACATTTACGACAGTACCTAGGACAATGATGTCCATACGACTGTGCAGTTCCTGATGCCATAGCTTGACCATGCTTAGCCCTATTGTCACATTTTTTGAAGTGGCATGTGCGTTCAGACCAAACAATGTCTGGCGCACAACAAAAGTATAACAAAACAATGCAGCAAGTAAGGGAGAACACAGGGATACAATAACAATGGTGGGCCCTAGCTCTAGTGAGAGGGGTAGATGGGAATCCTCCTATCTTCACTTGCAGCTGTCTCTACTCTCCTAGCCAGGCCTATACAGTCTCCTCAACTGTCGCCAAACAGTAACCTGAAAGCCTGAAAAAACCCTGTAGTTACCCTGGCTAGTGCTTTAACAGGTGGGATACACTAGCCCCAGCACTGCACTAATATCACACAAGGAAAGGTAAGACAAAGGGGAAAACGGCAACAAAAAGGAGAAAGTCCGGCTTCTGGAACACTCCTTCACAGGTCCTTCCACCAAGGGGGCCAGAATACAAATGTATTTCTATAATCAGCAAAGATTGCTGGGAAACCAAGCTACTTAAACACAAAGGGGAGTGGCTATAAAGCAGCTGACCTGCACTGCTAGAAAACTGCTAGTAGCAGAAGTGAGTGTTTCAGCACCAAAGAGAAGAAACAATATTTAAATGCGGAGTCCAAGATGGAAATAGAGGATCTTAACCCTGAACCCATCACTAGTCTCCAATAGAGAGATGACTGTGACACCTGTTCATTGAATAAGGTGATCTGCAGTACAGACACAGCCACACATGTATGGGTGGCAGTGTTCTTCAGTACTAAAATAAAGGAGGCGAAACTGCCTCTTCAATGTGCAGATCTATGGTGGTGAGATCCCGGCTATCCTAAGGACTTCAAAGTTAGGTACAAAGAAACGTTTACTCATCCTCTCCTATCGGATGTAGGATTCTAAAGTTTCATCACCCCATTATTATTTCCTATTTGTGACACTGAATCCTCCAGCCCTCATATATTTCCTATACGCTGCACCGTTGTTATCGCCTAAGCAATTATTACCAGTGAAATTACTGGATATTTTCTTTACATAATTTCACAATTCCAGATGTATCCCCCGGAGCCCCATTGTGTCCCACCCATATTCCATGAAGATATTCTCCCACTGTGTACAGGCTGCTACGTGCGTAATCACTTTTACACCTGTTTTCTTGTTTATGGTTCTTGGAATATGTAGAAAAGAAGGACAATTTGTGTTATTAGGATTATTTCTATACAATTGACGTTTCCTAGTTATTTATTCGCATTTTTTCACACAGAGGGGTTAAAAGTGTGTTAGAATGTGAGGTTCGTGATTTAGAGGGCAATTATTATGCATTAGAGGAGCGGTCTCGCGAAGAGAACACTTTTTAAAAGTTTTCCAAACTTTTTCACTTCTTGAGCTTTAGGAATACAGTTACCCTGCAGCGGCCGCTAGAGGTGAACTATAGCATTACACAGAGCGGCTATGGATTTAGGCATATATTAGTTTTTCTATCTTTCTTGATATCCATATAACATAACAGATCCTAAAGGCAGGGTGTTATCTCCGGATTTGTCATGATCAGCAAATACCATTGAATCCAATAATGACCGGCTGGTCTGAGTTTCTATAAGATTTATCGGAGATGGTGACAATTATGCAAAGGTATTGTTACGATTGTGACTATGTGTCGCCCAGGATAGGGGGCACTCAGATCCGGGCCAAGGGGTCACTTCTGTAGGTATCACGGTGGCGTGACCCGGTCTGTGATTCCAGGTTCCACAACCCAAAAAGGGGGATTATGTACAGGGAAATTTGTAAGTCTATGATCCCCCCGTGGTGTGCGGTGAGGTAATGGCGCACCGCCGCTGCCGGTCACAAGGATCCCGGGGATGGTGATGGGCAGCAAGGTGGTGATTTTCCCTCCACGGGTAGAGTGTTGATGTCCCGGGACCCCGGTGTAGTGGATTGGGGAGTGACGGGTGCAGTCCACGGCTTGGCTGGGTAGTGCAGGAGTACTCACAGTATAAAGCAATAACTGACACGAGTCCAGGAATTAACCAAGTTGCTGGTAACTGGTGCCCACGGATGCTGTGAGGACGGCTCCCACACCCGTGTGTGTAATTCAGGTGCTCTTCTCCTGCCTGAGGTCTGTGTCTGCTTCGTACACAGGTCCGGACTGGGTCCCGACAGTCGGCACTGGGGGGCCACTACCCTCTCCCGGTCCACTTCGGGTCCCACAAGCGGCTGGCCTATTCCTGAGGCCCTTACTGCCACTTTTCCTAGCTCCACACACTAGCTGCTTCCAGACTTCTCTCCGCCTGCAGACTGACCACAGCTCAAACTCTGCTCTGCCCTTCCTAAGCTCCTCTTTCCCCCCTCCCGTTTTCCTTGGGAGGGGGTGAGTAGGGCCTGATTGGCTGGTGTGTATCTGTGTGGGAAACTCCCCAAGGGAGAGTGAGATCTGCACCAAAAAGATGGATGCAGACCTCTGTGACACCCTGGTTTTGCCAGGGCAGCACAACTGCAGGATACCAAGGGACATATGGCTCCTATATTGCCCTCATGCTAGGGGACCCTAGGCTATATTTAAAAGAAAGTCCAGCTCAACGCAAGCTCTCTTGTTAGGAGCACGTATCCGCTTTGCCAAAACGTGACAATCATTCTACAGAGAGAAAAATATCTACTGAAGTCGCCTGGATAAAATCTGCACCAACTTTCTTCCAAGCAGAAGTGAAGGAGTCCTAGTGTACCTACGATTACAAGTGACTTTTTAGGCTAAGTTGCCATTGTCTGTTCTGGTGAGTCTGCAGTGTGTCTGAGTTTTGGTTTTCCCCTGTCTGTCTTAATCTGTGTTTCCATCACACTCCTTCCCTGGGAAGGGAAAACAGATTAACTCTGGTCAGGAAACTAGTAGGGTATAGGACTTCAGCATCACCACCATTAGGAGTATTCTCAGGCTGATCTGCATTACAAAAAAAAATATACTCATCTGCAGGGCAGTCTGGTCCAATGGGCGTTGTTGGTCTCGGTCCGGTGCCTCTTATCTTCTTGAAATCGCCGTCCTCCTTCCCTGCTCTGTGTAGATGCCACGTCCTACGTCATCTTCACAGAATCCTCCATTATGCGTCTGTGCATGCGCACTTCTCTCTTCCCTGAGGGCAGATCAAAGTATTGTATTGTGCATGCGCAGGTGTTCTTTGACATTTGTTATATACAGTATTCTAGAATACTGTATTTAAGTGCCCAAGACAATCTGTATAGCATAAAAAAGACCTTTTATTATACTCACCTGTGGGGCGATCCAGTCCAATGGGCATTGCTACACTTGACCTGGCGCCTCTTCTCTTCTTGCGATTGCCGTCCTTCTTCCCTGCTTCATGGGGATGACAATCATACGTCATCCACACAGAGGCCTCCACTGCACTCCTGTGCACGTGCACTTCTCCTCGCCCTGCGCTCCTGCGCACGCGCACTTCTCTCTGCTCTTCTCTCAGCAGGGCAGAGAGAATGCACATGCTCAGGAGTACAATGGAGACCTCTGTGGGGATGACGTAGGACGTGTCATCCACATGAAGCAGGGAAAGAGGATGGCAATCGCAAGTAGATAGGAGGCAATGCCTCAAGTCCTGGGATGCACATCGGATTGCACCGCCCCCTAGGTGAGTATAATAAAAAGTCTTTTTTTATGTTATACAGAGCTTCTTGGGCTCTTATATACAGTATTCTAAAATGCTGTACATAAAAGCTTATTGGCGGCGGCCGCAGCTTATAAGAGAAAAAATTTATGACAGGTTCCCTTTAAGCTGCCGTAAAGTGCTCACTTCCTGCTGTACTGTCCATACAAAAAGGAAGTGTGTACCTCCAATATGGCTGCTCCAATGAAAGTTTTCTAAATAAAAGACAAAAAAGCGACATTTAAAGAAAAAAATCCACAATATTTAGAAGTAATAGACCTAAGTTGAAATAATAACCTTGAAATAAAATATACGACATATTCCCTTTAAGTGTCCGGAATATTTCCCCTAATGACCCCTACTTGTGTATGTTGTTACATTTGCACTTATCTCTCTCGGCCCATTACATTTCTGATCCTTTGGCTCTGTTATTATAATGCCCGCTATCTCTCCGGCTCTGATGATTGTCCCTATGGTATACAGCTTGTATTAGTGAACTTCATCTTGGCTTATAAATCATCGGGAAACAAGTCTCCCCCCCCCCCCCCACAGGACGATGCGGCACAAGGTTATCTCTATGGAACTTTCATTTAAAGAACTAATTGACCAATTTGTTTTCTCTTAAAAAACGATCAATTCCAGATGTGTTCTCTCCCTTTAAGTGGCCATAAAATAACAGTTGGATAAAACCCGGGAATACTACAATAACGCACTCATTAGAGTCACAATGTTCAGCCTGCTTTAGAAAACGAGCTCAATAAAAAGAGAAAACCTTTCGGAAATTATTATTATTATTTTTTTTAGGTTGTTATTATATATGGCCGAGATTTACAGAACAAATAAAAGAGGGCGAGAAAAATGTGAAATCCAATTTAAAACAGAAGTTCCCACAATTATGTAAGTCCCGTAACCCAAAAATGGATTTTCCTAAGTAAAATACTTACACAAATACACATCTCACAAGCAAAATATAATAAAAGAAACCTCTGAAATGTATTTTCCTTCTATTACAGAGTGGCGGCCAAGGGTGGAAAACTTCAGCCTTATTCACTACAATTGAGAAAAAGACATTTGACAACCAGTCCCAGCAGATTTTTGGCTCAGAAAAGCTGTTGTCAGTTTTTCAGCTGCCTTAGGCCCCTTTCACACGTCAGTGATTCTGGTACGTTTGTGCTTTTTTTTACACGTACCAGAATCACTGACATATAATGAATGGGTCTGCTCACACGTCAGTGATTTTTCACTGCACGTGTCTCCGTGCGGCGTACCCTGCTCCTTCTGTGCCGGCTGATTGCTGTCGCGCATTTTCATTATGCGTGACACAGCCGACCCGGAAGCAGCTCCTGCAGGGGTCACCGCCGGCCGGATGCTGCACCGCGGGAGCGATCAGCACCATGGATAGCGGGAGCGCGCACAGGTGAGTGAATCTCTAAGTGCAATCACGGGCCACGGAGAACGGAGCTCGGATTGCACTTAGACAACCCACGTGGGCCGTGATTTTCGGCACACGCAGGGACATGTGTGTGTTTTACACGCCAGTGAAAAACGTCTGTGTTTTTCACTGACGTGTGAAACGGGCCTTAGGCTGGTTTCACATCAGCGTTTTTCTGCCGGTCAGCAAAAAAACGCAAAACGCATGTTACCGGATCCGTTGTCTGCTCTATGCAATGTCAATGGACTTGCGGCAACATGCATTTGCATGCGTTTGCGTGCGGCAGTGTCAGGATCCGGTGAGTTGCAGTTTTTTACCTTGTATCAAAAACGCAACATGTTGCGTTTTTCACCTCCGTTCAAAAACTGCATGTCAACGGATCCTGTACATTGCACCAGTAGCCGCAATATATTTCAATGGGCGCTCTCTCGCGCTCTCTCTCTCCTTTCTCTCTCTCTCTCGCTCTCTCTCCTCTCTCTCTCTTTCTTTCCTCTCTCTCTTTTCTCTCTCTCCCCCTCTCTCACTCCCTCTCCTCTCTCTCTTTCTCTCTCTTTTCTCTCTCTTGCTTTCTCTCTCTTTCTCTCTCGCTCTGTCTCTCTTCTCTCTCTCTCCCTCTCTGTCTTTCCTCTCTCTCTCTTCTCTCTCTCCTCTCTCTCTCGCTTTCTCTCTCTCTCGCTCTCTCTCTCGCTCTCTCTCCTCTCTCTTTCTCTTCTCTCTCTTCTCTCTCTTCTCTCTCTCGCTCTCTTCTCTCTCTCTCTTTTCTCTCTCTCTTTCTCTCTCTCTCTTGCTTTCTCTCTTTCTCTCTCTCTTTCTCTCTCTCTTTCTCTCTCTCTTGCTCTCTCTCTTTCTCTCTCTCTCGCTCTCTCTCTCGCTCTCTCTCCTCTCTCTTTCTCTTCTCTCTCTTCTCTCTCTCGCTCTCTTCTCTCTCTCTTTTCTCTCTCTCTTTCTCTCTCTCTCTTGCTCTCTCTCTTTCTCTCTCTCTCTTGCTCTCTCTCTTTCTCTCTCTCTCTTTCTCTCTCTCTTTCTCTCTCTCTTTCTCTCTCGCTCTGTCTCTCTTCTCTCTCCCTCTCTGTCTTTCCTCTCTCTTCTCTCTCTCTCCTCTCTCTCTCTCTCTCGCTTTCTCTCTCTCTTTCTCTCTCTTTCTCTCTTGCTCTCTCTCTCTCGCTCTCTCCTCTCTCTTTCTCTTCTCTCTCTTCTCTCTCTCCTCTCTCTCCTCTCTCTTCTCTCTCTTTCTCTCTCGTTCTCCTCTCTCTTTCTCTCTCTCTTCTCTCTCTCTCTCTCACTCTCTCTCTCTTTCCTCGTTCTCTTCTCTTTCTCTCTCTCTTTCTCTCTCACTCTGTCTCTCTCTCTCTCTCCTCCTCTCCAGTAAATAACACTTGCGTTTACATGCGTTTTACTACCAACCGGCAGAAAAACGCTGATGTGAAACCAGCCTTAGTTGTCATAACGAGCAGTTTATGTCCTGCAGAATAAAATCTGTTGCAACGTGTGTTCATGCTAAGTGTTTTTGCTCAGTTTTCAGAGCAGAAACTTTCCAAAAAGTTATGGTTTTTGAACGCCACATGGTTTTTGGAGCTCCAAAAACAACCACAAAAAAAACACCCCTCAATGTGAACAGACTCATAAAGTGTTGCTATTGTTCTGGCTCATAGACCGCCCTCTACTATGTCCGTGAGACAAACACTTTAGGCAATGTGCAAACTGATTTTTTTTGGGAGTTTTTTTAGAGTGGATCTGCTCAAAAAAATGCCACAAAAATCCACTTATTTTTAGATTTTTGCTATGTGCGTGTCACAAGGAGATTTTTGCAGGCATAACCAATTGTCATGGCAGCATCAGGATCTGTGGAGACTACAGAACCTGGCACTCTGCCTGCTAAGTTTTCTGATGTCTGTGATCAGCGTATGGAGACGCAGGTGTCAACCCATAGACTTAGGTAGACTTGCAAGAGTTAATCTCTGCTGGGATTCTTGTTAGTCTCTTTAATCACATGCTGTGGAGGAGCCACTCACATTCCCTCCCCTCCTATATAAGCTGGGTGAACTATTCCATTAATGCCAGCTATAGCTTCTCTGTACTGATCTGGTGAGGTGTTGTGATCCAGACTTAATGGTGGTTGTTGTGTATTATTGCCATGAGCGGTTGTAGTGTTAACCCTTGTTTTCTTTTTGTTGCTGCCTTCATACTCTTGCTTTTCTCCTTAGTCTCTTACTGTTTATTCCAGTGAGTTTGCAGTGTGTCTGAGTTTTGTATCTCCCCTGTCTGTCTTAATTTTTGTTTCCATTACACTCCTGCACCTTCCTTCCCTGGGGGAAAGTAACAGATTAGATCTGGTCAGGAGAGTAGTAAGGCATGAGTCTCCCTTTAAAAAAAACACTCAAATAGTATTTTTAACCATAACACCGCTGCTGTTGAAATGAAGAGTTTTTAAGCGTTTTTTCCTTTTCAGGTTTTGAAAAAAGAATTGTGGCAAAAATATGGCATGTCATTTCTTTGAAGAAGATCCAAACGAGGTACTGTCACATCAAAAAGCTACAAAAAATGCTTAAGTAAAAAAATTCTTCCAAAACTGTTCAAAATTTGCGTTATGAAATGAAAAACTCTACTAAAACCTCTCATAGAATCATAGAATGGTAGAGTTGGAAGGGACCTCAAGGACCATCAGGTCCAGCCCCCTATGAGTGCGGGTTTTCCTAAATCATCCCATCTACAGTGGGTACGGAAAGTATTCAGACCCCTTTACATTTTTCACTCTTTGTTTCTTTGCAGCCATGTGGTAAATTCAAAAAAGAAAGTTCATTTTTTTTCTCATTAATGTGCACTCTGCCCCCATCCCCCATCTTGACAGAAAAAACAGAAATGTAGAATTTTTTGCAAATTTATTAAACATGAAAAACTGAAATATCACATGGTCATAAGTATTCAGACCCTTTGCTCAGTATTGGGTAGAAGCACCCTCCCTTTTGAGCTAGTACAGCCATGAGTCTTCTTGGGATCCTGGATTTGGGGATCCTCTGCCATTCTTCCTTGCAGATCCTCTCCAGTTCCATTAGGTTGGATGGTGAACATTGGTGGACGCCATTTTCAGGTCTCTCCAGAGATGCTCGATTGGGTTTAGGTCAGGGCTCTGGCTGGGCCAGTCAAGAATGGTCACAGAGTTCTTCTGAAGCCACTCCTTTGTTATTTTAGCTGTGCACTTAGGGTTATTGTCTTGTTGGAAGGTGAACCTTCGGCCAAGTCTGAGGTCCAGAACACTCTGGAAGAGGTTTTCTTTCAGGATATCTCTGTATTTGGCTGCATTCATCTTTCCTTCAATTACAGCCAGTTGTTCTGTCCCTGCCGCCATAGCATGATGCTGCCACCACCATGTTTCACTGTTGGGATTGTATTGGGCAGGTGATGAGCAGTGCCTGGTTTTCTCCACACATACCGCTTAGAATAGACCAGATACTCTTATTTCTCATAGTCTGGAAGTCCTGCATGTGTTTTTTTGCAAACTCTATGCTGGCTTTCATGTCTTGCACTGAGGAGAGGTTTCCATTGAGCCACTCAGCCATAAAAGTCCGACTGGTGGAGGGCTGCAGTGGAACTTTCTCCCATCGCCCTACTGCATCTCTGGAGCTCAGCCACAGTGATCTTGGGGTTCTTCTTCACCTCTCTCACCAAGGCTCTTCTTCCACGATTGCTCAGTTTGGCTGGACGGCCAGGTCTAGGAAGAGTTCTGGTGGTCCCAAATTTCTTCCATTTAAGGATTATGGAGGCCACTGTGTTCTTAGGAACCTTGAGTACTTCAGAAATTTTTTTTGTAACCTTGGCCAGATCTATGCTTTGCCACAATTCTGTCTCTAAGCTCCTTGGGCAGTTCCTTTGACCTCATGATTCTCATTTCATCTGACAAGCACTGTGAGCTTTTGGGTACTAAAGGTGGGGGGAGAGAGAAGGCGCAGATAGGGTCTTACCCGATATAACTCTGATTGAATGTAAAGTAGAGAAAACACTCACCTATTTCGGTTGTGCCAGTCACAACCCCTTGAATCGCATTTGAGTGTCAGCGTGGTATTAAGCAGCGGCCCCGTACACAGCAAAGTAATGGTACAGAAAAAAGGGGAAAAACGGGTTTTAGCCGCGCTAAAAAACCACTGATGTTGAGTTGATTAAAATTTCTTTTTATTTCAGCATTTCCAACGCGTTTCCGAGACAAAGTCCGTCTCCTTCCCTGAGGAAGGAGACGGACTTTGTCTCGGAAACGCGTTGAAAATGCTGAAATAAAAAGAAATTTTAATCAACTCAACATCAGTGGTTTTTTAGCGCGGCTAAAACCCGTTTTTCCCCTTTTTTCTGTACCATTACTATGCACTGTGAGCTGTGAGATCTTATATAGAAAACCAAAACTACCACCTTCAGCAGTGCCTGTGCTGCATTCCATATAGGTTGATATTATCCCCTGACTCCCACCCAAATACCTTTAGAAACTCTGCCGAGCTGTATCTCCTTTCTGCATGGTTGCCATACTCTTGTTATGATTGATGTGGATGATGCAGGAGGCATCATCGATAGCCAGGTGAAATCTTGCACCTGCGCAAAGCCATCACAAGCTTGCGCAGGTGCACTTTGATCTGCTCTTTTGCAGGCAGAGCCTAAAACATAAGTGCGCATGCGCAAAATGGAGAGGTCTCTATGCAGGCATGAGATTTTGCCAGGGTATTTGATTGACTTAGAAGACGTCAATCACATTTCCTGGGGAAATATAGCGAATGTGAAGAGACCTTGTCGTTTTGCACATGCACACTTATGTATTAGGCCAGAGCAAAATGCGCCTACAAGAGCTAGCGATGGCTCTGCACAGGTGCGAGATTTCCCCTGGCTACGTGGATGACATCAATCATAACAAGAGGATGGCTATCATTGCGGAGAGAAGGGACAGGCGCCGCAGCAAACAGCAAGCACGCCCATCGGACCGGACAGTTCGGATTTACATTTACCGTGGGAGAGTTT
Organism: Anomaloglossus baeobatrachus; assembly: GCF_048569485.1. NCBI lineage: Eukaryota > Metazoa > Chordata > Amphibia > Anura > Aromobatidae > Anomaloglossus > Anomaloglossus baeobatrachus. Next base: position 31,717,564 of record NC_134355.1, on the reverse strand, counting down.
AAAAAAATATTTGGCGGTGTACAGGGGGAGTCAGAGGATAGTATACATCTTTATGGAGTGCAGCACAGGCACCACTGTTGGAGGCGATAGCTTTTATTTATACATGAGAAATCTGTAGACTGGTTGCCTTTAGGAAACCCTGTAAAAAAAATTGTGGAAAAACTTTTTGGCCCTGATTCATCACAGACGCTGAAAGATGCTCCTTAGGGCCGTTTCACACATCAGGCTTTTCGCCGGATTGCCGGATTCGGCGCACTCCAGTACAGTGTGATACAGTACAGTGACAGCACGGTAACTTCCGGGTCCTCCATTATCCATTATACAGCATCGGATACTGTGTATTTTCACTATTGAATCGATCCACAATCTGGTTACCAATCCACTTTGGTTTCCAGAGGTCACCTTTTATCTTTATAATTAGCCTAGCCTGGCTCCATCACTAAGGATCTGACCGTTGTTTGATCCCACATGTAACAGCGGAGATCATTGACTACTACTTGGCCCCGCGCATAACAGCGGGTATCACTCATTTTCATTTGTTAGATTTTTGTTATAATTCACTTATTGCACGCACAAGCGAGTGTTTTCTCATGTGCCATTATCATGGAGTGAATTAAATATATAACTATCTTTTGTGTCATTCATTTCTACCTGTCCTGGAATTCTTCATAATATAAACATTACCACGGAAAATTTCTTTTAGCCCCACCCCTTTTTTTTCAGATACGTACCATCATCTCTTATTTTCTCTTCATTGATCCTATATGATTCTTCCAAACTACTCCTCACAGATAGTTCATCTGATGAAGGTCAGCTTGATGACCGAAACGTTACTGAACTGTTTACTGTGAACCACAAAATAAACAATTTTTCTTTTCAATTCTAACATTGGAGTGCCTGGCTTAAATCATTTTTGTCTGTACGGGGTTGGACCCTTCCAGAGCACCCATTCTTTTTCCCAGAAGTGCTGTGTTATCTTCTTTTTTTTTTACATGACAGCATGTGACCGGAGCTTGTCGCGCTGCCATTGTACTGTATCACACTGTACTGGAGTGCACCGAATCCGGCAATCCGTTGAAAAGCCGGATGTGTGAAATGTCCCTTAATGAGTTTTGTGCTGTTCCTAATTGTTTTAGTTAAAACTGTTATTTAATGTTTTTCATGCTTGTCTCTGCTGCCATCTACTGGTCAGACCTTTCGGCTCCTCTGTTTCTTTTGTCCAGCCCATGGGAGTGTCTGCTCATACTCCTTGCATCACTTCCTGGCATATTCAGTTCCAGCCAGAGTTTTGTGAGAATCACATCCTTTATTGGAGCTGCTAGAAGCAAAGTCTTCTGACCTTAGTGGCTTCAGAATCAAGCATCACAAGAGAACAACAATGCCAGGTACTTGGATTACTGTACTCTGCATGTCCTAACCTTTGGAGAAAATAAACCACCATTGTTTCATCTCAGCATGTGCATGTTTAACTCTGGAGCGCTCTGGTCCTGTCTGCCCCACCTATAGGAAAAACGAAGGTATGATTCTCACAACATCTCACAACTACACGCCTTCAATCGCCTTTAAGTGGGGACAGAACAAGTTTGGCGCATCTTAGTCTGGCAGACTCTGTGCACCAGCCACCAGTCTTGATGAATCAGTCGCTCAATTGTTTAATTTTTATGGGTTAATCCATTTTTGAAAAACTTTTAAATTTATTTAAATTTTAAATTATTTTGTTTTCAAATTTAAATTTTCAATATTAATTTTATTCTAAAAAAAACCTTAGAAAAATTACGAGCTAAAACTTATTTTGCCTTAAGAATTTTTTTAAATTTTATTATTTTTTTAACTTTTTCTAATTTTACAGAATTGTTCTCAGCTTTTAAACTAAAGTCCTAATTCACGGCCCCGTTATGATACTCTTCATGCATTTTATGGGGTCGCGGAGCCGTCATCCATCAATGTTACAAAATGTTCTCTTTCTCCCTGCATCAGTTTTTGTTTTTTTACATTTTATGGTATCTGTCTGGAGGGTAGAAACACATATTTTTTTATTTTCTTTAGTTGAGAAGTCAAGAGACCAACAAGCTAATAATTTGTTTTATATCCATGTCTGGCTTAATAGACAAATTGTCCGGTGCGAATAAAACTGTGAGGCATAAAGTACTATTCAGCATTTCAGCAGATCCTAAATATACTTCCCCGGCCCACAAGAAAAGGCGATTCCAGACAGTATTTAGAATATTTATGGACTTGAAACCGAAATATAGAAAGGCTGTGATTACTTCTTTTGACCACATCTTCTTTATTGGGCTATTACTAAATTCAAAATCACTTGCGCAGTGTGTTTGGAGTGCCAGAGCCTCTTTGTGTCCAATCTACACAGAGAAATATGTACTTCAGGAAGAAAAAAAATTCTAGAAATGACTTGATAGGCGATGACAAGATTTTTTTTTTGCCTTGCGACCACATGAATGCATCAAACTTCTCAGACATTGCTTTTTAAGTTAGAAATAAATGGTTTCGCTTACCAGAGAAACCAAACCAAATAAAATGCCCAGTAGGTTCCTGTAAATATTCATAGAACACGACCATAATTACTGTACGACATACAAAAATAAGATCCTTTTTATATACGGTATATATTTTTTTTAGTAACTTTTCAATTTTTTTTTTTTTAACTTTTCTAACTTTTTGAATAACATTCTCACAAATGTGAATTCTTTGAGACAATTGTGGATTTATAGACTTGGACTATGTTTTTTATTATTTTTTTAATCTTAGTAAGTGTAGACTTGAGGTCATACAGTATTTATACTTATCATTATAAATAAGTAAAAAAAGCAAAATGTTTGTTAAAACAATTTTAATAAAAATGCTCTCTGTTTTATAGTTTTATAGTTTACTGCTCTTTGCTAGGTCAGGGCCACCATCAGGGGCATTACAACCATTACTGGTGTATGGGGCCCGGTGAAGAGGAGGGCCCGGGGTAATTATTTACCTTTATTAATCCCCGGCCCCTTTCAGAGCCTCAGCATAGATAGCTGACTGTGTTGTTTCGGTTACTACACATGGTTAATTTGCATCAAAGTTGTCATTAACCCTCAGTCCAGTAGACCACTGCGCAACCAGCTCTGTCCTCACCTATTGTACCATCACCCATTCCCTGTAGGCTGTGAGCCCTCGCGGGCAGGGTCCTCTCTCCTCCTTTACCAGTTTGTTTTGTACTGTTAATGATTGTTGTACATATACCCTCTTTCACTTGTAAAGCGCCATGGAATAAATGGCGCTATAATAATAAATAATAATAATATTACCCTGATTGTGAACGCACCAGGGTAATAGGGATGAGATGGGAAAAGCACCGGAAGTGGTGCATCTAATAGATGCAAAAATTCTGGGGCAGCTGCAGGCTGCTATTTTTAGGCTTGGGTGGGCCCAATAATCATGGTCCTCCCCAGCCTGAGAATGCCAGCCCCTAGTTGTCTGCTTTATCTTGGCTGGGTATCAAAATAGGGGGGACAGCATGACGTTTTTTAAAATTATTTTGTTAAATAATTTAAAAAAATGGGGTCACCTGTATTTTGATACACAGCCAAGATAATACACACACCTGGGAGCTGCAGCCTGTAGCTGTTTGCTTTTTCTCCAGTGGGTATCAAATATGGGGGACCCTACACCATTTTTTCCAATTATTTATTTAGTTTTACACTCTGCTTGTAATGTGAGGGCAACTAATCACAGATGCCGGCACAGAGGGTGGGGAAACAGGACTGCAACCAATCAGACACCGTTACTGAGGGTGAGCAGGGGAAGCAGTGCATATTCATAAGGATTAATGAGCGGACCCGGAAGCAGTGTGAAAGCGAGGAAACTCAATAAGTAAATTCTCCTGTTTTAATGACCGCACATCATTTTTTTCTGTACTGTGCCTCCCAACCACAGTAATGCCAGTAGCAAACATTGCTCCGGCAATACTGTGATTGGCAAGCAATGCCAACATGATTAGTGGCTGAAAATTAAGCACCAAAACGTGGGGAGGGGACTCGAATTGCATGAGGCGAGGAACAAAATACTCGTCCAGTAACCGATATCATGAATACCGTACTATTCGTGCGGGTACCACACAGTGCTGAGTAATCTGTCTCCTCCGTATATCTCTGAACTAATCTCCCACTACACTCCAACACGTCACCTCCGGTCTTCCCAAGATCTCCTTCTCTCCTCTTCTCTCTTTCGCTCCTCACGCAACCGACTCCAAGACTTCTCCCGAGCATCCCCAGTCTTCTGGAACTCGCTACCTCAACACGTCAGACTATCTGCTACCCTTGCAAGCTTCAAATGGAACCTGAAAACCCATCTGTTCAGAAATGCCTATAATCTACAATGACCTCACTGCTTCACTACCGTGCGGAGCTGCCGCCCGACCACCGTGCGGAGCTGCCGCCCGACAACCGTGCGGAGCTGCTGCCCGACCACTGTGTGGAGGTGTCGCCCGACCACCGTGCGGAGCTGTCGCCCGACCACCGAGCAGAGCTGCTGCCCAAACACCGTGCGGATCTGTTGCCCAACCACCGTGTGGACCTGCTGCCCGACCACCGTGCGGAGCTGTCGCCCGACCACCGTGCGGAGCTGTCGCCCGACCACCGAGCAGAGCTGCTGCCCGAACACCGTGCGGAACTGCTGCCCGACCACCTTGCGGAGCTGCCGCCCAATCTACACCCCACCTACTGTCTCCTCCCCAAAATCCTATAGAATGTAAGCCCGCAAGGGCAGGGCCCTCTTCCCTCTGTACTAGTCTGTCTATTGTTACTTGTGTATGTATCCTGTATGTAACCCCGTCTCATGTACAGCACCATGGAATCAATGGTGCTCTATAAATTAATAATAATAATAAATAAATAAATAATAATAATAATATTTGCTCATCACTAGTTATTATATAACATAAAATCCCAATTAAACATATTTAAGTTTGTGGATGTAGCATAAAGGAATATGGAAAAGTACTTGGGGTCTGAATATTTTTTCAAGGCACTGTTTATTATGAGTATTTTCATTCTTTTTTATATACTGTTTTTATGTTCTTTGCAGATTAGGCGTGTTTTGACCCTCTCAGTAAAAAAAAGGGATATACAGTATGTACATATGATAATTATGAGACAGGCCAGACAAAATGAGTCGTTTTTTTCGACGCCCACTCACTTTTTTTTGGAAGCCAAAACCTCTTGAAGGAATTAGGCAACACAGCAAATGCTTTAAAATTATAAGAAATAATGATCTCTTTACCATGGTGACAAAACCACATAAAAGATTTCTTGGACAACCTCTTGATTCTACTTTAAGATCATGAACGTGGGAAAGTGAAACATTTATAGGGAAATGCGCGGACGCGTCACCCCACAGAATGAGGTCACTTCTTAGGTCATTCAGGACAGAGGCTTCAAGTGAATGAAAGTCATTAATGAAAAATGGACAAAATAAATATTTACAAAATGTGAAATACAGTAAAGAGCAATAAAAGTTTCTGTTTTTCATATATTAAGGAATGCAAACTATAAAATCTTCAGTAAAAGTTGGTGAACACAAGCCAATATAATACTATTGAAGCTGGTGAATCGGTACCATCGCGCAGATTTGTCTTAAGATGTAAAACCATATGTACAGGTGCATCTCAATAAATTAGAATATCATCAAAAAGTTAATTTATTTCAATAATTCAATACAAAAAGGGAAACACATATATTATATAAAGTCATTACACACAGAGGGATCTATTCCTATATATTATATAGAGTCATTACACACAGAGGGATCTATTCCTATATATTATATAGAGTCATTACACACAGAGGGATCTATTCCTATATATTATATAGTGTCATTACACACAGAGGGATCTATTCCTATATATTATATAGAGTCACTCAATACACACAGAGGGATCTATTCCTATATATTATATAGAGTCATTACACACAGAGGGATCTATTCCTATATATTATATAGAGTCATTACACACAGATGGATCTATTCCTATATATTATATAGAGTCAATACACACAGAGGGATCTTTTCCTATATATTATATAGAGTCATTACACACAGATGGATCTATTCCTATATATTATATAGAGTCATTACACACAGAGGGATATATTCCTATATATTATATAGAGTCATTACACACAGAGGGATCTATTCCTATATATTATATAGAGTCATTACACACAGAGGGATCTATTCCTATATATTATATAGAGTCATTATACACAGAGGGATCTGTTCCTATATATTATATAGAGTCATTACACATTATATTGGACTGTGTGTGACGGCTGACGGAACATCATACTGTTTTGGTGGGAGCTATTGATCAAAGTACAAAGGTTGAATAACAGGAGCAGTATCATTTACTTTTCTTTATAAACCCAAAAGTCAGTAAATTACATGTTTTAATCTGCTCGATAATGTGCAATAATAATAATAATGTTAATATTAAATAAAATTAATTTCAGGCTATTGTTTCGGCCTTCCGCAACAGTCATGGTCGCTCATGTGGCATCTTGGGAAAATGAATTGTCCACCTCTGCCCTAGCCTTAATGATAGTACATGAATATCATAGCTAACCACCTTAAAACTGAATGATGTACGGTAATTTGTGTAGAAATATAGCAAAGTGAGTAAGCTAGAGTGAAGGGGCAAGAAATGACCTTGTATTTAAAGGGAACCTATCACCAGATTTGGCAACTATAACCTGCGGCCACCTCCAGTGAGCTCTTATATACAGCATTCTAGAATACTATATATAAGTGCCCAGACCGCTCTGTAGAATGTACAAATAACTTTTATTATATTCACCCACAGGGTGTTCCGGGCCGATGGGTGTAGCTGGTGTCCGGTCCCGTGCCTCCTCTCTGCGGCAACCGTCACACTCCTTGTACCAAGCCCAGTTTGGATGACATGTTCTACATCATCCACATAGGCCAGCATTTCGGTTCTGCACAGGCGCACTTTGATCTGCCATACTGAGGGTAGATCAGAGCACTGTAATGTGCAGGCGCGAGAAAAGGTTAAAAACCGCCCGTGCATGTGCACTACAATACTTTAATCTGCCCTTAGTGAAAATGGGCAAATTGTGCCCAAAGTGTCAATATTTTGTGTGGCCACCATTATTTTGAAGAAGTGCCTTAACTATCTTCGGTATGGAGTTCCCAGGAGCCGCTGGATTCTCTTCCATCCTCCATGATGACATTACGGAGCAGGTGGATATTAGAAACCTTGTGCATTTCCACCTTCTGTTTGAGGAGGCACCACCGATGATCCATAGGGTTTAGATCTGGAGATACTTGGCCAGTCCACCATCTTTACCCTCAGTTTCCATTGTGAGGCAGTGGTGGTCTTGGAATTGTTTGGGGTCGTTACCATGTGGGAATATGAAGGGAGGTGATCATGCTCTGCTTCAGTATGTCACAGTACATGTTGGCATTCATGGTTCCCTCAATGTACTGTAGCTCCTCACAGCCGAGAGCACTAATGTAGCCCCAAACCATGACACTCCAGGAAGGCTGGACTTGCCAAAAAAGAAGAAGGAATCAAAATTGCTGGCTGAATCATCAACAATTGTAAGTAAGCATTGATACCAACAAGCGTAGATGGAATGAAGGACTTATTATGGAGCGTCAAGCTGAAAAGCTCGAATGTGGGACTCCTACGCAATACAAAGAAGACAAAGATATTAACTACTTACTACTAAGCACGACTGGTACACATTTGAGAGGGATGGCGACAAACTTTATGTTATAAAAACTTTAAGCTTCTTGGATCATTGATCACACAGGATACAGCGATGTCATCGGAAGTCAATAGGAGAAAAACTATGGACAAATCAACAATGAAGTCACAGTAAAAAGTCTTCAAGTCAAGGAAGATTTCATTTGCGACAAAGACTTGGCTTGTACTTTGGTCTTTTTTTGTAACATACAGATGCGAAACCTAGACAACCTAGGCAAGACAGAAGAAGAATCAACGCCTTTGAAACCTGGTGCTGGTTAAAGATGGTATCAATACCATGGATGATAAGAAGAACAAACAAATCAATTATGGAACAAATCAAGCCAGACAAGTAACTTGAAGCAAGGATCTCCAAGCTACGACTTGCTTACTTGGACACATCATACGAAGAAAACAATCACGGGAGAAGGACATGATGGTCGGAAGAATAGAAGGAACAAGGCGAAGACCAGCAACCCAGAAGACCCTGGTGGACCTATCTAGGCTGCACAAGATGGACCCTCCTACGGATTGTCCATCAATCAGGTCGCCATGGCTAGGATTAGGATAAGTAAGGTTTATTTTATTACCCTGACTAGCTAGAGGGCTAAGGTTGTTAATATTACTACTCAATGTTAGATATGCCCCTTAGTATGAACTTATAAACTTTATTTTAGAGGGCTTGTTACAGTTAATAGGAAACGTTCCTCAAATTTGCCCGTGTCCCTGGTACATGAATGGACCCTGTTATATTGGCTGTAAATAAAGTGTTAACTTGTCTGAAAGGTGCAAGCTCCAAATTAATGGACATTACAGAGATTACAAACCGTATTAGACCTTCAACGGTTAAGGGCTGATATCAGCAGGTTTTGTTTCCGCTGCGCTGGTTGGACTGGGAATGTTTGTATGTAAGTGTTGGGGTTTCTAGGGTAATATAGTTCTAAAACAAGATGATGTATCATTGGCATGTAATAAAACCATGTTGTCACACTCCCCCTAATCATCAGCCATTTAGTGCATGCCTAATGGAACCAGTGACAGATTAGTTCTCACCAGCTGAGGAATTCCGCTGCGCCCGGCTTTGATCTTTTGTCAGATTCGGCCTTTATTCTGTGCGCTGCTTTCATTTTATGGCGTTTTGGCTCAGATCCCTGGATATTTTATAGATTTTTCTTACACATTAATATAAGCAAACACGATGTGCGTGCCACGATTACCCGTCCTTCTGGCGTGACCTCATGCTGGTACCCGCAAGGCAATATTAGATCATTTTTGCTCCGCAGGTTCAGAAAATCAAGATTCTGCAATTGTTACATGGAAATGTAAAATAACTGAAATATATATGGCAACATCTCAGGTGTTATCCTCCAGCGTGCTGGTCCAGGACAAAAACTGGTCCTGGGTGTAAGCACAGAGTGGTTGGTTTTTATTTTGGCTCATATTCCAAAGTCGTGTCTTCCTCCTTATACTGTCAGTCACAGTGACACATTAAGTACCATCAGATATATTAGCTTCCATAAGACTGCATTTTCTGCAACCTTGCCAACCCGGCCAGGATGTCTAGAAGTTTAATGTGAAAAGCCTCCAGGTAAGAAGGTTAGATGCGCTTCCTTAAGATTTTCTGAGTGTGCTGCTAGGATGTATCATCATTAGACTAAACCCTGGTGTCCATATGTAAGAGGGTGTCCTGTTATGATTCAGGAACTGAATGCAGAAACCCAAAAAGTGACCAGAATGGCTAGAACCTTAACGGACTGCAGACCTAATCCTGACACACAACTAGAAGTAGCCGTGGTATGTGCCTACGATGACCTAGTCTTCTCGACACAGCCAGAGAACTAAATATTCTTACAGATAGAAATATAAGAAAAGCTAACCTGCCTCGGAGCAATCCCCAAAGATATACATCGCCCCCCACATGTAAAGACTACGGTGATATAGGAAAACACAATACAAAGCTAGAAAACAGATTCAGCAAAGATGAAGCCCAAACTATCTTTATAGGAATGGATAGGAAGGAGCACTGTCTGCAGCCGTAAAAACCTAAAAAATTTCAGCACGCCTGATATGGAAAAACCCTGAGCCCACACAGACTCTCCCCCACTATATCAGTTACTGGGATCCAAAAACACTAATATAGATGAGGGACTGAATTTAATACCAAGCATGACAAAACACAATACATTGCAGAATCATGGCGCTAAGTATACAGACACTCCCAGCAGGGAATGATCCAATTCCACCAGTAAATCCACACAGGCAAAATAAGAATCAAGCGTTAGTATCAAAACAGAAAAAACAACAAGAAATTAAAAACAATAAGCAGAGGTACAAAAACCAACTTATTTGAGAGTAGTTCTGGTAGAGAGCAGGACTGGTTTCAGAATGAGCACCGGCAAGTAACAGGAGAAAACTACTCAGTTATATAGTCCCAATTTGAAAGGCCTGATTGCCAGTCCTCCACAGGTGTGTGGCTCTCATTCCACAAGTCAACTGCACCACCAGCACTGACCACAAGAGGGAGCCCCAAGCTGGAAAATGTATTCACAGCAGTGTCCAGTGTCCTGCCACCCCTGAAGACGTCATATCATTAAGAGAAGTGTTATTTACTTGTGTGTTTTTAGGTGTAATGTTTGTAATGTGGAAATGTCAAAAAGCCCTATCATGTGGGTTATGTCGCAGTACTGTCAGCTACCACCAGATGGCACTGGGCTTCTTAGCCAGGAAGGGAGGCTCAGATAGAAGGTGTTGTGGCAGGACTGAAAGGGTTAGCTGAATAGGCCCGGCATACAGTGAGGGGATATAGTGGAAGGCATGTTCTGGTTTTAGGCAGATAAGGAAGACTAAGAGAGAAGTGTGGAAGTAGTAGATGTAGCAGAGTGGAAAGTGTGGTGTGGCGGGGAAGGAAGAGGCAGAAGACTGAGCAGAAGGGAGAAGCCAGGAGACCAGAAATACAGTTGGCAACAGGAAGGCTTCAGTGATGGGAAACGATTAGGAAGTGCCCCCTCCTCAATTGGTCCATCATGAACGGTGCAGTCGGTATTTACTAACGTGGCCACTTATACCATGTGAACGGGATCCAGAGAGAAGCTGAAGCCCGGGACGTCGAGCTGAAAGCAGGTACCACCTCCACACCCACGCCACACTCCACTCTGCCTCCCATGTCTGTAGCATACCGGGGCGGGTTGATGATTACAGCCCTACCCCACGACTACCGCGCTTGGTTATGTTACACATACACACATTCAGGAGGTGGGAAATAGGATGGTGGAAAGTGTGACCTGGAAAATAGAGGCATTGTTACTCAAAAATTCTTGAGGTGGAGTATTTATCTTGCCTTGCTCTCTAATCTCTATTTAAAAGAGACCTGTTCTACAAACTTTTCAGAAATCAATAGCACAGGTGAATATAAGAAATTTTGAAATGTATATTATTTGAAAAATCTGCTTTTTCTCCACTTACAAGACATTCTTCTATTCCCCCTTGCTTCCTAAACTTGTCATCCACTAAGAAAAAGAGCTACAGTAAGGTGTCAGCTTATCCATCCTATTATGCTCTATGGAGAGGGGATAGTGAACAAGAGTGATAAAACAGGCAGAGGTAGACTTATTAATATCATGCTGAGCTTTCTAACAAGTCTTTACCTCACCCCAAATCTGGATTCACATCCACACAGCTCAGTACTGATGTTACCCTAGGAGAGAGAATAGGAAGAAAGAGTGAGAAAACAGACAGAGGTAGACCTATTAATATCATGCTGACCTTTCTAACAAGTCTTTTACCTCACCCCAAATCTGGATTCACATCCACACAGCTCAGTACTGCTGTTACCCTAGGAGATGGAATAGGGAGCAAGAGTGAGAAAACAGACAGAGGTAGACCTATTAATATCATGCTGACCTTTCTAACAAGTCTTTTTCCTCACCCCAAAGCTGGATTCATATCCACACACCTCAGTACTGCTGTTACCCAAGGATGCTGATTCTGAACATGAGCTACATATGCCACAACCTCCAGCAGGCATGCAGGGTCTGAGAACTCAGAGGCTAATCCGGTCACAGTGCCTCCAATGGCTCCGGCAATCCATGGGTTGACAAACAAATGTAAACGGGAATACAGTAGGAGGAGAAGGTAACTAAGTGGGTCACAGGGGCTGATTCCGCAATCCACCTATGTGTAGTGGCTAAGCTTCCCAGTCTGGTTTGACTTTCATGGGGTTCCTGCCAGGCACAGACATCCAGACCACATGGTATGAAGTAGTAGCCGGGGTGATTGCAATCCCACAAGATACACAAACACTGTAGGTTTCATGAACAAAGAAAACAAACTTTTATTCCACATAAACTGCAGTGTAGACAATGCACACTTTAAGTCTGTCCACATATGAGTTTCTGCAACCTATATTATAGTTCTATCCATATCAGCAGGATTAACTCGCTCATCCAAGCTCCGAGAGGGTCTTAGCATCAAGCATCTAGAACTGTCTTGGCTTTGAGCAGTTTTCAGGCTCTCCGTATTTTGCTATGCTCTTGGCCTATCTTGATTTGGAACACCCGGCAGCATGGACTTTTCCTTCCTCAGAGAGTTTCTAATGAAGTGCAACCTTCCTTCTCCTTACTGGATGCAATCAATAGAAAGCGTCCAGAAGCGATTTTAAGTAGATCTACCATTCATAGCGTAGCGTTCATACACCTCTCCAGCAAAATGCGGAGCCTTAGTCCTCACCTCCTGAGTCCTCAACCGGACACATCTTTCTTTTCCCTACTTGCTCGAAAGTCTCCGGGAATTCCCCTCCTTCTGCTTAACTTCCCTTGATCATATAAGGCAATTGTAGTTTTTAGAAAGGCCAGAAGAGGTCAGTGTAGGATTAGCAATGCTACACTTTCAGAGCAAGGCTTCAGAAGGCACAGGTAATGTCCAACATTATAGAAAAACACATGGCCCATCTGGGGACATTCTAGTAGTGTCTACCAATACTACCCACTACCCATAGAGACCGGAGAGCAGGAATTCCTCATGTTTGGGTGTGTTGGATATGTCATAGCAGATAATCTCCACCCATGGAAAACTGGTGAAAATACATAATATAATCCATATAATTTGTTATTTTTCTTGTTCATACATAGGACAGCTCATTTTTAAAAGTTACTTGAAGGACAGGTATCCTTTAAAAAAGTTGGCAAGTATTTTTTTTTTCAACTCCTGTTGATCCCTTATCCTCTCTCGGATCTTCATATAAGTTAATTACTATTAAAGAAACCCCCACTCTATTCCTTCCTAGTCTCCAGGGTCTTTCTTAAAGGGGTATTCCAGGTTATTCAAATTTGTCTGAGAACTTCACACTCCTGAGTCTAGGAGTAAATATACCTGGACAGGCAGTGCATATGCTTGACCTACTGATCCATTCAACTCCTCCTGAGTCCTGACCGCATTTTTCGTCTGGGGAAAACCACAGACAAAGGGGGAACACAAGTCCTCTCTTTTGCCAATTGGTTTGGGTCAAACAATTATTACCCCTCCAGTTGATAGATAATCGATTGTGTAGACTTGAAGAACCCCCAATTTAGTTCCATGAATCGGAGCTGCAATTCCAGACACAACTCTCGAATAGGGATCGGCACTATTTTTGGAAGAAAGACTCTATTTTTTTGTAAATTCTGAACAAACCCCTTTAACAAACATTGGAGTTCCATCATTGGATTGTTGAGAAATCCAATCTTGAGAAAATTTAATGGGCCATCAAACACACTTCTTCGAGCATTTAATGTCTTCCTTCCCGGAGAATATACTGTTGGTTCAGCTGCAACATCTTAATTTCATCCTAATTTTATACACGTTGGCCACAAGATATATTATAGAGTGCGATATAATGGGGGCTCCGGGTATTCGGGCAGCGGTGTCCTTCCATCACCGTGCACAAGTTGTGGATAAATACAGAATAACATGCGGGGAGCACAGTACGTCTGTGTCTATTACAGCAAACCACAAGCTCTTAGCCTGATCTATGGCTGCAACGTGCTGCGTGGGGCTTAGACCATGATTTATTAACCCCTTTGTGGCCGTCCTGCTTTACAGCTCATGTTACAGGGGAATATATTTTTTTTTCCTGTTTCCTTAAAGTGAAGATTAATTTCTGAACTTCATTTTGCATCTTGATATGTGCTGAACTGAGTGATTTTCCAAAAACCTAACCTGCAGTATATCTTCCAAACTCTATTCATATCCAGAGCTGCAATCAAAATTCTTCCGGTTTATTGCATACCTTCTTCGGTGTTTACTAGTGATGAGCGAGCATGCTTGTTACTACTCGGTACTCGCACGAGTATCACTGTACTCGGTCTACTCGGCGGGGACCGAGTAATCTCGCGATACTCGTGCTGTACTCGTGGTCTTCATCCCTGCATGTTGGCGCTCTTTTGAGAGCCAGCCCTCATGCAGGGATTGGCTGGCAGACCACTGCAATGCCACAGCCCTGTTAGTTGTGGAATTGCAGTGATTGGCCGGCCTGGACAGCGTGACCGAGCCTTTATACCGGCGGGCGCGCTGTGCTCTGCTCACAGCTATCCAGACAGTCAGTGCAGGGAGAGTGTCGCTGCTTCAGGGAAAGGTTTGCGGCCCTTTATAGCTATTTCCGTAGCAGGGCTGCAAACAGTGTGACCAAAAGTCCTTCTCAGGACTATTCTAGTTGTATACAGGCAGGCAGGGTATAGCCAGGTCGGAGTACAGTAGCAGAGTCCTTCTCAGGACTATTGTTGCTGTATACAGGCAGGGTATAGCCAGGTTGGAATACAGGCTAGTGACCAAAAGAGTCCTTGTCAGGACTATTGTAGCAGTATACAGGCAGGCAGGCAGGCAGGCAGGGTATATAGCCATTCCTAGTGGTGACCGTATACCAGCCTTCATCATATCTGGGGCTGGTGTACACAGTCTAAAACAGTCCTGATAGTGTCAGACTTCTCAGCAATTGTCGCTCCTAAAAACCTGTTAGGTTCTTAGTGCGTCCGTGCTTGCATTTAAAAACCGCACGTGTGTGCCTGTCGGTGGCAGCGTACAGGTGCACTTGTGTGCGTTTTTACCAAACTATTATATAACGCACAAGTGTAGTGTATAATACACGTCAGTCAGCAGTGGCTGATAGTGTCAGAGTTCTCGTCATTAATTTTTTCTCCTAAAACCTGTGTTAGGTTCTTAGTGCGTCCGTGCTTGCATTTAAAAACCGCACGTGTGTGCCTGTCGGTGGCAGCGTACAGGTGCACTTGTGTGCGTTTTTACCAAACTATTATATAACGCACAAGTGTAGTGTATAATACACGTCAGTCAGCAGTGGCTGATAGTGTCAGAGTTCTCGTCATTAATTTTTTCTCCTAAAACCTGTGTTAGGTTCTTAGTGCGTCCGTGCTTGCATTTAAAAACCGCACGTGTGTGCCTGTCGGTGGCAGCGTACAGGTGCACTTGTGTGCGTTTTTACCAAACTATTATATAACGCACAAGTGTAGTGTATAATACACGTCAGTCAGCAGTGGCTGATAGTGTCAGAGTTCTCGTCATTAATTTTTTCTCCTAAAACCTGTGTTAGGTTCTTAGTGCGTCCGTGCTTGCATTTAAAAACCGCACGTGTGTGCCTGTCGGTGGCAGCGTACAGGTGCACGATTTGCACAAACTTTGATATAACGCCCAAGTCTAGTGAATACACGTCAGCACAGCATTGCAAAATGCGCAAGGGCGTTGGCAAGGAACAAGGAAGTGGACGTGATGGTGGTGCAGGCAGAGGCCGAGGTCGTGGGCAAGCTCTAATTTTGCCACAACAAAGGGCCACATCTAGTCGCTCGCACGTCCTGTCCCAAATTCTTGGGGACCGCAGCAGTACACCGCTCTTGAACCAAGACCAGTGTCAACAGGTTGTTAGTTGGATAGCGGATAATGCTTCCAGTCAGATTGGCACCACCACAAACACTCTGTCTTCCACACGGTCAAGTGTCAGTAGCCGTGATACTGCACCGCACATTTCAGAACCTGATCCTCCTTCCTACCACAAGGCTGAGTACACGTCCTCGGACATTAATGATCCCACACTTGGACACTCGGAAGAGCTGTTCACGTTTCCATTCGCACATTCTGGCCTCTCGCCAGCTCATGTTGAAGTGGGTCATGAGGAGATTGTATGTACAGATGGCCAAATATTTGAGCAGCCACGTTCTCACGAAGTTGGCAACGTGTCTCAACAAGGGGTGGACGATGATGAGACACAATTGTCAGGAAGTCAGGAGGAGGAGCAGGGTGCGGAAGAGGAAGACGACGTGGTGGATGATCCAGTAACTGACCCAACCTGGCAGGAGGATATGCAGAGCGAGGACAGCAGTGCACAGGGGGAGGGAGGCGTAGCATCCCAACAGGCAGTAAGAAGCAGGGTGGTGGCTCCAGGCAGAAGTCAGGCAACCGTTCCCCGGAACAACAACACGACACAAGGTGCCTGTACAAATGTTAGGTCTTCCCGAGTCTGGCAGTTTTTTAAGTTGGATCCAGATGATTCTAAAAAGGCCATTTGCAACACCTGCCGTGCCAGCATCAGCAGGGGTACCAAAACTAGCAGCCTGACCACCACCAGCATGATCAGGCACATGTCAGCCAAGCACCCGACTTTGTGGGAAGTACAACAGAGTCGAGGAGCAGTGCTTGCTAATGTCACTGCTACGTCTTCGCTGGTTGTGCATGCAAGCCAATCCCCTGTCCATGCTGCCTGCGAACAAGCCTCCTCCGGTCCTGCACCTGCAGTTGCCTACGCAGAAATAACACCATCATCAAGCACGTCCTTGTCCCAGCGCAGCGTTCAGTTATCCATTCAGCAAACCTTTGAACGCAGGCGCAAATACACTGCCAACACCCCACATGCCACAGTTCTAAATGCTAACATTTCGCGACTGCTTGCGCTGGAAATGTTGCCTTTTAGGCTGGTGGAGACAGAAGCATTCCGCGACCTGATGGCGGCAGCTGTCCCACGTTACTCGGTCCCCAGCCGCCACTATTTCTCCCGGTGTGCCGTCCCCGCGTTGCATAACCACGTGTCACAAAACATCACACGTGCCCTGAACAACGCTGTTTCACCCAAAGTCCACCTAACCACAGACACGTGGACAAGTGCTTGTGGGCAAGGCCGCTACATCTCGTTGACGGCACACTGGGTTAATATTGTGGAAGCTGGGACCCAGTCTGAGCGAGGGACGGAACACGTCCTTCCCACACCAAGGTTTGCAGGCCCTACCTCAGTCAGTGTTTCACCCACACTCTACAGCTCCGGAATGTCATGCTCTTCAGCCTCCTCCTCCTCCTGCGCATCCTCATCCACTGTACCCTCCACACCAGTCCCAAGCTGGAAGCACTGCAGCACTGCCTCGGCGAAGCGGCAACAGGCTGTGCTGAAGCTAATCTGCATAGGTGACAAACCCCACAATGCAGAAGAGCTGTGGACAGCTCTGAAACAGCAGGCAGATCACTGGCTCACACCTCTGAACCTAAAGCCAGGAAAGGTCGTGTGTGACAATGGCCGGAACCTGGTGGCGGCTTTGAGGCGAGGCCAGCTGACACATGTTCCATGCGTGGCCCATGTGCTCAACCTCGTGGTTCAGCGGTTTCTAAAGTCATACCCAGAGCTGTCTGATCTGCTGGTAAAAGTTCGCCGCCTGTCTGCACATTTTCGAAAGTCACCTACTGCTTCAGCCGGCCTTGCCGGCTTTCAGCGCAGTTTGCATCTTCCGGCTCACAGACTGGTGTGTGATGTCCCCACGCGTTGGAATTCAACTCTGCACATGTTGGTCAGGATATGTGAGCAGAAGAGGGCAGTTGTTGAGTACCTGCATCACCTAAACCGTCGGGAAATGGGTCAAACTCCACACATAACACCTGAGGAGTGGAGATGGATGTCCGACCTATGTACCATCCTCCAAAACTTTGAGGACTCCACCAAGATGGTGAGTGGTGATGACGCCATTATTAGCGTCACCATACCGCTACTCTGCCTTCTAAAACGGTCTCTGCTCAAAACCAAACATGATGCATTGCAGGCGGAGCGCGATGAGTTGCAGCAAGAAACAGTAGTGGGTGTGGGTGATAACACACAGCCCAGCCTCGTCTCATCACAACGTGCAGTGGAGGACTATGACGAGGAGGAGGATGAAGACATGGAGCAAATCTCCGGCCAAATTGAGGATATGACATGCACACCAGTCATATCCTCGGTTCAGCGTGGCTGGCCAGAGGACAGGGTAGATGAGGAGGAGGAGGAGGAGGAGGAGGAGGACAGCATGTTCAGTCAACGTGTTGGTCAGGCTACTGAAGTCCTGGCTGTTAAGAGTCTGGCGCACATGGCTGACTTTATGGTAAGCTGCCTGTCTCGTGACCCTCGCGTTAAGAACATCTTGGCCGACAATCATTACTGGTTGGTAACACTGTTAGACCCACGCTACAAGGAGAACTTTATGTCTCTTATTCCCGAGGCGGAGAGGTCAACCAAAATGCAGCAGTTCCGGAAGGCCATAGTCACGGAAGTAGGCAAAGCATTCCCCTCACAAAACGCTAGCGGCATAGGTCAGGAATCAGTGGACAACCAAGGCGTACAGCCGAGAGAGGCACAAGTCCAATCCGCCAGAGGTAGGGGAACAGTCTTTAAGATGTGGGACAGTTTTCTCAGCCCCTCACGTACCACAGCCCCTGAGGTGCGGGGTAATGCCACAAGAAATCCTAAGTTTGCCCAGATGCTCAAGGAGTACCTTGCAGATCGAACAACTGTACTCCGACATTCCTCTGTGCCTTACAATTATTGGGTATCCAAGGTGGACACGTGGCATGAATTGGCTCTCTACGCCTTGGAAGTCCTGGCCTGCCCTGCCGCTAGCGTTTTGTCAGAGCGTGTTTTTAGTGCCGCAGGTGGAATCATTACAGATAAACGCACCCGCCTGTCAACTGAAAATGCTGACAGGCTGACTCTGATCAAGATGAACAAGGGTTGGATTGGGCCAGACTTCACCACACCACCAGCAAATGAGAGCGGAATTTAAAGTTTGTAACGGGAATTTGCCATGTACCTCCAGTCACCCATGGGTACACACTTCTGGACTTTGGATAATCGCTGGACTGCTCCTCCTTCTCCTCATGCGCCACCATGATGACCGTTACAAGAGTTAGGCCTTTGTTTCAGGTATACCCCCAGTGGTAAATTTTTTCGCCCATTCTTTGCAGAATGGACATTACAACGACAGGAGACCCGCTCCTTTGCAATGGGAACAATGTTTTGAGGCCCTTATGCACGTCTCTATCCAGGGACAACGTGGAGCCTCCCAATTTTTGGCTGCCCTGCAAAGGGCTATACAACAAAAGACCCACTTCCTGACAATGGACACTTAATGTTTTGAGGCCCTCATGCACGTCTCTATCCAGGGACAACGTGGAGCCTCCCAATTTTTGGCTGCCCTGCCTAAGGGCTATACTACAATAGACCCACTTCCTTCCAATGGGCACTTCAGGTTTACAGGCCCTCATGCACGTCTCTATCCAGGGACAACGTGGAGCCTCCCAATTTTTGGCTGCCCTGCCTAAGGGCTATACTACAATAGACCCACTTCCTTCCAATGGGCACTTCAGGTTTACAGGCCCTCATGCACGTCTCTATCCAGGGACAACGTGGAGCCTCCCAATTTTTGGCTGCCCTGCCTAAGGGCTATACTACAATAGACCCACTTCCTTCCAATGGGCACTTCAGGTTTACAGGCCCTCATGCACGTCTCTATCCAGGGACAACGTGGAGCCTCCCAATTTTTGGCTGCCCTGCCTAAGGGCTATACTACAATAGACCCACTTCCTTCCAATGGGCACTTCAGGTTTACAGGCCCTCATGCACGTCTCTATCCAGGGACAACGTGGAGCCTCCCAATTTTTGGCTGCCCTGCCTAAGGGCTATACTACAATAGACCCACTTCCTTCCAATGGGCACTTCAGGTTTACAGGCCCTCATGCACGTCTCTATCCAGGGACAACGTGGAGCCTCCCAATTTTTGGCTGCCCTGCCTAAGGGCTATACTACAATAGACCCACTTCCTTCCAATGGGCACTTCAGGTTTACAGGCCATCATGCACGTCTGTATGCAGGGGCATTGGTGAACCTCACAATTTTGGACTGCCCTGGCAAAGGAAAATACTACAAAGACTCACTTCCTCAAAATGGGCACATTAGACTCAGAGGCCTTTATGTACGTCTCTTCTCAGGGACATCGGAGTGCCACACAATGTTTTACGTAAAATCTTTCATGTAGTAATCTCAAAAAGTAACATACATTAGCTCTATCTCACTATTGGGTATGTGCCCTTAACATTTCCGCCATGAAAAATCATTTTGGGGTCATTTTGGAAGGTTTTCTGGTGAGTTCGTAAAAATGGCGTAAAACGCGGACTAAATTGTTCACAGCTGTGACTTTTGAGTGATAAATGCTTCAAGGGGTCTTCCCCATGCTGTTGCCATGTCATTTGAGCACTCTTCGGAGACTTTTGTGCCATTTTTAGGGTTTCTACATGCTGCCGGTGGTCATTTCACAAAAATACTCGGGTCTCCCATAGGATAACATTGGGCTCGTTGCTCGGGCCGAGTACACGAGTATCTTGGGAGGCTCGGCCCGAGCTTCGAGCACCCGAGCTTTTTAGTACTCGCTTATCACTAGTGTTTACAGTAACTTTCTAGCAGCCTTTACATATTATTTGTTTTACTATCTAACTCCTTATATCATTTAGTTACCAATATTTATTTTGATAATTGAAGGACATTTTATTCCCACTCCAACAATTTTTGAGTAAAATCTGTGCAAATCCAGCCTCTTTCTTTCCGAGGGATGTCTCTAATTTTCCAAGAATCTTTCTGGAATGAGTATGGCCCGCTCTAGGGAAACTTCTGCCGAGGATGGAACTGGAAGGTCACTACGCCTTATTGTTTGCAGGTCTACAACTTGTATTTGAGTGAATCTACTTTCTTTTAGTGCTGTAGGGGTTAAGGACTCTTTCCTATCTGGCTATCCTTTGTAGCCTTAATCTCAGGTGCAGCTCTTTTGTGACCACTCCCCTTTTCTATAATAAGTCACATGTCTTATCATCTGACGCCGGTTATAGATTCTCATCTCTATGCCGGTTATAGATTCTCATCTCTATGCTAGCCACTTTTGTAGGAGCCTGTTTCTGGAAGTTTTGACTATTGCAGCTGTGGTATTTAGCTACATTGGAGGAGCTTGAAGGGTTTTCCTTTTTGTACCTATTTTCCATATCTTTGTTTCCCTTACCTTGTGTTGTATTATTGCAGTGGAAAGACTAGTGTTCTTGCCAGCCTTCTGACTAGCCAGGGTGAGTTCAGGGCAAGTAATGGCCTAGACTCATGATGGCGACAGAGGGAAAGATCCGTATAGGGACGGAAGGGAACATAGGATACAGACTCAGGTGACTTGCAAGAGGTGTCCCCTCTCCCTATCACCAGGGCCTTCATTCTATACCATTCCTGTTGTTACCCTGTGTTGCGCTGCATGTTAAGCATCTGAAAATTTCTGAAAATTCGACCTACATGGCATATACAGTATGCTACATATTCTACAGTGCTCATCACCATTCACAATTGTTTTCTCTATAAGAGCTTAGACTCTACAGGAGAGAGAGGATTCTGCTGATCATAAGAGCTTACACTCTACAGGAAAGCGAGAGAATGGATGCCTCTGACCATAAGAATTTACACTCTATGGAAGAAAGAGAGGGCCCTATTGACCATAGGAGCTTACACTCTACGGCCTCTGTCACACTCACGTGAAAATCACGCACGTGCTGCGAGACACGTATTTTCCTTGCGTGTTGCGTTTGGTTAGTATGTGTCTCCGGTACGTGCGTGCTACGTGTGTTCTACGTGTGTTATCCGCGATAACATATGAAGAACCGGTAATTTGAATACTCACATGGTCCTTGCTGCTGTCCAGGGTACTGATCTTCGGTCTCCAGCCCTGTCGACTCCCTGCTGCTGCTGCTGCCGACCGCAGTGAAGTGAATATTAAATGAGCATAATGAGCGGCGGTCGGCAGCAAGTGACAGCAGCGGCAGAGACAGGAGGGCTGGAGAAGGTGAGTAAAGATTTTTTATTTTTTTCTCTGACACGTGAGTTCTCTCCGGCGCGTGTCACACGGGACTGCATCCACACTACATCCGTGTGGTATGGGTGCGGGCGTGTGACACCCGTGATGCCGGAGAAAAACGTACATGTCTTTGTGAGAAACACACGGACACACGTAAGTATGGAACGGACACACGTTCCGTTTCTAAACACTTACATGTGTCCAAACCATTAGGAATACATAGGTCCACGTGTGTACGTGTCTCCGGTATGTGAGAAAACTGTCAAACACGTTCCGGAGGCACGAACGTGTGACAGAGGCCTACAAGAGAAAGAGAGGATCCTGCTGACCATAAGAGCTTACACTCTTCAAGAAAGTGAGAGCGGACCCCACTGATCATAAAAGCTTACATTCTATAGGGGAGAGAGAGGACTCCGCTGACCTTAAGATCTTACATTCTGCAGGGGAGAGAGAGGACCCCACTGATCATAACACTCTACTGCCCATGCACATATGCAAAATAATGCTTGTTCAATCTCTGAAGCTTCAGCAGTGTGGGAAATGGTGCTTGGTACATTTTAATTTTGCGAACCAGAAATTGAATTGTGGCGCCCCTGAGGCTTCAATCGCCACAGGGCATTGCATCATTTACAGTGCGATGTTTGGACTCGGGTGATGAAGGAGTTAATCACTGGTGTTGTTTTCTCACTTACAAAACATCTAGCTATGCGTCACCACTTACACAGGAAGCTAGACAATCTGGGGAATTCCAGGTTACCCGGGCAACAGCCGCTAAGAGTCATTCCAAGGTTGGGGGCACGGAGTGAGTGAGAAAGACACAAACCATGTTGACTTCAAAACAGTCTGAGACAGCGAAGGAGCAACAGGTCCCCTGGGGGGAGTGCTACACTCAGCTCCCCTTAGGGGGACAACCCGGGATATGTGCTTAGGAGCTATCTCGGGGAAAGAGGAGAGAGTGCCAGAACATCATGGGACTTGTACTACCACGGCTACTATAGAGAGTGCTTCACAGAACTTCTATAGCTATGACTGGCGAGACTGGAAGAGGGCGAGAGACAGTGGTGACCGGTGGAGATGATGAGACAGAGGAGACATGGCAGCTGGGGGGGGGAGCGTAACCGCTTCCACAGTGCCAGCTCAGTCGGGAAGCAGAACCCTCGGTTGGGGACACCTTCACGGACTCTAACAAATCTGCAGGGGATGGGGACCTCAGGTTCCATCGCCCACCATCCACTTTCCCAGAGCACAGTGACATATAGGATCCGGGTCTAAGATCTTTGACCGGCCCAACGGCGAGGACCCGCGTCACCTGCACACGGGACAGGACACTTAACACGAACAGGGGGGTCCCCAGGTAGCTTCAGGCCATGGGGATCTGCAACCAAGCGCAAGGAGAAAGGTCTCACACAGTTCCACAGACACCGATGATTGCCTCTGACTTACCCGGGACCGTCTGGAGTCCATCCATGGCGGCGGAAAGTGGCACCTCCGAGGAGATTTAAGAACAGAAACAGAACTTTGAACCGCAGCCCCGATGTTGTCCTTGTCATTGCCGGCGCTGTCGCCCCACGCTTCGGCGCTGTTAGCCATCCCTATCATCCTCATCCTCCCTGGGGCTCGCTCCACCTGTGGGGAGCTGGACTATCTGGGCTGCATTAACATCAGCCCTGGAAGAGAGCGACATGTCACAGCGGCGGTTGATTCCTTGCCGCGCACCATGGGTGGTGCTGCAAAGCATCCCCCATTCCCATCCAACACCACTCCTGGAAGAGGAAAAGTTGCAGGATGGGTTCGCGGTGGAGGAGGCTGGGACCCCCGTCGCCACTGCAACTGGTAACACACTTCCCAGGGACCCTTCACCCTCCTTCCATCCCCCTTTTCACCGGACAGCTGTTCGTTTGTCCTTTACATGTAGCCAACGGAGCCATGGAGCCGGGTCAGGCCATTCACAGCAACCCCAGAAAACCTCTTGCCCGGTGAAAAGTAACCCCTGAGGCCCCGTGGGGCGCTACTGAATCTCTAAATGTTCTAATTTTGCATGAAATCATTAATTTCCGGAAATTCGACTTGAACTCGATCCTCTGTGGATAGATCAACTCATTTCTATATACTGCACCCTTTAAAGACCTATATACACATTATATGAAACTGGATAGACGTGCTGACTTTCCAACCTGTAAGTTGGCTAAAGTTTCCAGACGGATGATGTTGCCAAACCTTTCTGATATTGGCTTTTACCTGTCTGCTCATTGAGAACACTTGAACTCGTGCATTAATGTGTATGGTGGAATTAGGAGAGATAACTGTCTCTTGAACACCCGATATCTCCTATGATTGGGCAGTGGGCACCTATCCCCTTCCCTATTGTTTCTTATGTGAGTACATAAACTGTAAACTTATATTAGGAAGTGGCCTTATCCGACCTCTCGATGTCCTGCAGTATTATCCCCTAATTTTTGGCCGAAGTTCAGGAGAGAGCCCATTTTGACGGTGAGCAGAGGTTATACAATACCGACAATATCCACTCTCGGTAATTACCAGATTTTATTAATCAGGGTGCAGCATTTGGGATAAGCTTTCGATCTTGCACATAATACTTACATTCATTATGGATTTCTGGAACTGTCAAGGTATAATGAATAGCAGCACCTACGTCTGATGAGAGTCGTATCCATTACCGGCCTCCGGGGACAACTTATAGATTGAGCTGTAAGCAATATTATTAATGAGTGTTCTGGTGTTAGGACACATGTCATGCCGGATAGAACATTTCATCTTTATAGTTATTATTTCTACCATTTAGATGCTATTAGGACTAATTACACCCAGATATGAAATTTTCTTTCATATCCCTGCGAAACCCATACGCTTATCAATAGGGGGCAGAATTACATTATTTAACCAGAAACGTGGTTAGAAATGTCATGTCCCATGACTTGTTAATTGTTCACTGTTTTGCATTACTGTGTATTGTCTTTTCTGTTGCTAGGTAGAAGGTTTGACTTTCCTTGTATTTTGTCCCTTCCTCCTCCCTGTAGTTCTGTGATGTCAGTTTCCCCGCCCTTCTTCTCCATGTAGTGTTAGTACCAGCCATCTTATGTACATGTTGTTTGTTCTCCGGAGAAGAATTACTCTTTGTACCTGCCACATTGTCATCAATACAAGATTTTCAGTTAAAACATTCCTCTTTTCCATTTCTTGCAATGAGATTGTGTCCGAGAAAAAACTATCTGAGGAACCAATATGAACGTATGTGCTGCCCCCGCGTCAGCAGTCGGGCTGCTCGGATCCGGATCTTCGGTGGCTCAAGGGATCTCCGAACCCGGGGGTCGGGGTCGCGTGGCCACTCGGAATAAAGGGGGAATATTTACACGGGGTGTTGTGTTTGGAGTTCGTGACACCACCTGTGGTGTGTGGTAAGGTGGAGTACCACCGCTGCAGTTGGGAGTACCCGGTGGCGATGGTGTGGGCAGCCAGGTGTTTAACCCCTTCACGGGTAGGGGGAATGCCCCGGGACTCGGTGATGGTGATGGGGATGTGCCGTTGGGACGGTAAGGGTCACCTGTGTACTCACTCAGTCCAATAACGCTGACACCGACAACTGTGGTAAACCAAAGTTCTTGACACCTCTACCGCAGGGAGGGAGCACGCCTGGATCCCGTGCCCGTTGGTGTTGCCTGTTAGCCTGTGACCTTTGCCTTGGCACCTTGTCTTCTGGTTGGTCCCTCTAATATAAAACTAATCGGGTCCCACTCACCAGTATGGCTAACTGGGTGAGCTTGCTCTCAGGGTTCACGCTTGGGATTTTCTGGACCGTGTGAGTGGAAAGTCCTATCCCCCACGTTGCGCTAGTACCCGGATTTTGGAGCAGGAGAAGAACAGATCTTGAAGGCTCCGTCCTCGTGGGGTAAATTGTCAGGATGCCTGAAGCTCCTTCCGGACCTAGGATCCACGTACCCTGTCGTGCCCTGGCCTCTGCCCGGTGATGGCACAAGGCCGCCGGCTGTCCTCCTTGACAGTCCGTGCCCCTTGTCACGATCCCCTGCGACCGGGGTCTAGCTCCTACCAGGCCCAGACCAACGTCTGCCACCTAGTAGTTCCAAGGAGCCCAGCTCCTCACCTCCTCTCACTCTCACCTCCAACACTACACTACACTGTTCTGCTCTTGACACTCCTGACCTCCCCTTAACCAACCCCCCAAGTGGGCGACTCTATTCCACTCAGGCCGTCCACTGGTGTGTCTGGTGGGTGTGGTGCAGAGTGTTCCTAGGATTTTAATTAGCTTGTTCGTGGCAACACCAAAGGTGAGGGTCCCGTAACCAAGGAGGAGGTGGATATTGTGCAGAAGGGCAGATTGCACAATACCCTGTGACGACCTGATAGGACAGGGCATCACAAGTACAGGTCAATATGAAGGGCCCAGGAAGAAGCAGTCTGTTCAGGTACCATCACGTTCTACCAATCTGTGAGTCATACAATGAGGAAGGAAGAAAGGAGGCACTGAAGTATGCAAAAATAGTATTTTATTAAACATCAAAAGGATATTTGTTCACATCATAAAAAGTGAAACATTAAATAATTATAATTTGCATAGAAATAGAATACTGAGGTTACAAGAGGTGGATGGGAAAAGGTGGAATAAATCAGAGAACACAATGATGTACCTACAAACACCTACCCTATACCCTGCCAAGAGGACAGAAGGAGGACTAGCCGTGGATCAGAGAGGTAGTATTGCCAAGAGGAAGAAATGAGGGGGTGTAATCCCACGGTCTTGGTAAGAATAAAGCCAAAGACCGTGGAAAAGTCATTTCATAACAGTGACAGTGTATTGGCAAAATACATCGCCGAGCCAGGGACTGGCCCTGAGACCATCCAGATAAAGAAGTTAGCCGTGGAACAAGAGGTGGGGCAGCAGTAAAAACTCACTATCAAAAACAACCCACAAAAACTATTAAATGGCAGCAAGTTCCAACAAAGCATATATAATCGTGGAGCACAAGAGTAAGGCTATAGTAACATATAAAATATGTAAATAGTAGCCAGCCCACAATCGCCCATGGAAAATGCTGGTAGCGCAGATTGTATAGTCGTGGAATGAGAGGGTTGTGATAATGAATCTTTAAAAAATATATTAAGCAGCCCACCAAAGAAATCTATAGGACAATTTCTCCGGTATGAGGATATGATGGAGGGTGGAAGACAGTGGCACCAGTGCCGAACACAGCAGCAAATGCTGCTGCGTTGGGCAGTGGCGCGGTCGTGACTAGTGACAGAGGTGACCGAAATGTCAAAAGCACAGGAGGAGTAAAAGTACAAGAATACCAGAGAAATTACCTAATAACTGGCAGGGTAAGCAGGTGGAGAGGAGGCTTCCTTCAACGACCGTTTCGCTTCAGGCGCTTTTTCAAGAAGATGGTATGCTTAAAGGTGCCGACGCCATATAAGCAGTCAGGCGCAGGTGTATTGAATCATGATAGTATACAAACTGCAGGTGCGCATGCGCCGGCGGCGGAGGCCAGAGACCGAAGCACAACAAAGAACCACCATACTAAGGGCGCAGGCGCGAGAGGGTGGACGTCTCCATGACTCCCGCGCATGCGTCCCAGGTGGTCAGCGTCGCGCAACCGACCTCTAGCAGTCAGCCTGCCGGCAGACGCGCGCGGTCATACAGTAAGGAAAAATAATGGAATGTATATGAAAATAACAAGCATTGAGGCCCGAGGGACACATTTAGAGAGCTGAGTACACCATGTAGATGAATGATGACAGCAACAGCGACCGAAAATAGATCCAATCTTTGTAAAATTTCAAGGATCCGCCAATGGAGAGGAGATAGTGATGAGGGAATCATGAAAATGTCATGGCCACAATGAGAATAAGAGGAAAAGAATACCTATGATCAAATATACAAAAAAAAAATGGAGGAAAGAGAATTAGCATAAAACAAGAAACAAATAAAAACAGCATAAAAACAACAACGATTGTGTTCGCTAAGGTGATGGTACCAAGAGGTCAGAAAACCATATAAGGAGCCGGAGAATGCATAATCAATGTAAATACATAAAGAGATGCAGTATTCTCCTGACACAACATCCCATGGGGACCAGAAAGAGCAATGCAAGAATACGCATGAGGCGGGACAAAGGAAATTTATTTAAAGAAAAGGGGAGTAGCTAACCGTCTCATTAAGACCATGGGGGACCAAAGTGTTTAGGGAGACAATGTACTTAGACTCCCGTTGTGCGAGGGTCTTACGCAGATTGCCCCCCCGGACACCCCCGTGGACCATGTCAATACCTCGAACCTTTAAGAGCTTGGCGTCACATGCATGATACCTACGAAAATGGCGGGGAAGTGTCTTCAGCAGAGAAACGTCCTCCACCGAAACAGCAGCATGAATGTCCCTAACGTGCTCCCTGATTCGAACCCGTAGTTCACGTGAGGTTAAACCAACATAAATCAGGGAGCACGGGCAGGAGGCATAATAAACCACATGCGTGGAAGCGCACGTGATGCGCTGATCGATGGTGAACGTTCTCTTCCCCTCAGAACAGGTGAAAGAAGATACACGCAAAATGTTGGGACATGCCACACAGTGGCCACATGGAAAACAGCCTCGGAGGGGGGGACCTGAGCCAAAGGGGTTAGAGCGGGGAGGGATGTAATGGCTATTGACAAGAAGATCCCCGAGGTTCCTTGCTCGCCTGGCCGTCAGGAGGGGCCTCCTGGGCAGAAGATCGGCCAAGACCGGGTCCGTGAAAAGGACCGGCCAATGTCTGCCCAGGATATCCCTCATTGCGTCCCACTGAAAATTAAAAGTACCAATGAATCTAATCTGGTGATCCGTGGTTGGCCGACGTGGTTGGTAATGAAGAAGCTGATCCCTGGGGGTGTTTTTAGCACGGAGATAGCCCTTCTTTATACACCTGTTGCTGTACCCCCTCTCCTTAAACCTGCATCGGAGATCAGACGACTGGGATTCAAAGTTGGAATTGGTAGAGCAGATCCGCTTCATCCTCAGAAACTGTCCGGTCGGGATGGCACGTATGGTGGAGGCGGTGTGGCCGGAGGATGCAAGGAGGAGGGCATTGACGGACGTGTCCTTACGGAACACGTCCGTCGGAATGCCCCCCTGCCCATCCACCGAAATTCCAATATCCAAAAAATCCAAATTGGATCGACTGTATCTATAAGTAAGTTTGATATTTAAGGAATTCCGGTTCAGGCCACACATGAACTCCTCGAGCTGCCCAGCAGAGCCCTGCCACAAAATAAAAATGTCATCTATATAACGCAGCCAGCACTGCACATGGGCACTGGCCTGTGGAAAACCGTCGCCAAACACCAACCTCTCCCATGAGCCCAGGAAGAGGTTAGCGTAGGCCGGCGCACAGGCCGCGCCCATTGCAGTGCCGCGCTGCTGTAGATAAAAAAGGTCTTTAAAAACAAAAAAATTGTGGGTCAGGACAAAGCTGAGGAGCTCGAGCAGAAGATCCACCAAAGTACCATCCAGACCGGAGGTTGTGAGGTAGAAGCGGACCGCCTCCAGTCCGTCCGAATGTCCGATGCAGGTGTAAAGAGACTCCACGTCGGCACAAACCAATAAAGAATCATCATCCACAAAGATGCCATCAAGACGGCGCAGGACGTCCGTAGTGTCCTTGACATAGGAGGGGAGGCACTCCACTAGAGGTTTTAAGTAAAAATCAATGAATTTACAAATGGGCTCGCACAATCCTCCTATGCCGGACACTATGGGACGACCCGGGGGGTTGAGGGCATCTTTGTGGATTTTAGGAAGTAAATAAAAAGTTGGGACGCGTGGACAACCGGTGAGCAGGCCCTGGAGCATCTTCTCGTCAATAACTCCCCGCTCGTGTGCTCCCAATAAGATTTTCCTAAGTTCATGGCAGAAGGAGGTCAATGGATTACAGGTGAGGCGTGAATAAGTGGACTTATCACGAAGTTGCCTATAGGCCTCTTTTTCGTATTTGTCCACAGGCCAGATCACGATGTTGCCCCCCTTGTCCGCCGCCTTGATAACGACATCGTCACAGAGCTGCAGCCGTTTAATTGCCAATCTTTGGCGATGGGTCAGATTATCAAAACTACGCTTCACCGAAAGCTGTTTGAAATCATCGGCCACAAGCCTAGTGAAGATGTCAATAGCCGGGCAGAGGGACAAGGGGGGGAACCTCGTAGATCTGGGTTTCAGAAAGTCAGGGGACCTACCAGTGGTGGGGTTTTGCTCCTCCAGAAGATCCTGGAGGTCCTGCAGGGTGCTCCTCTCGATCGGGTCCAAGTCACTTGCTCCTTGCTTACGAGAATATAACCTCTTTAATAGAATTTTTCTAGAAAACAGATTCATATCCTTCAGGGCTGTAAACAAATTGAAAGAGTTTGTAGGGCAAAAATTAAGACCTTTGGACAACACATCCAGTTCCACTGCCGACAAGACACGTGTAGATAAATTAATTACCTGTAATTTGTGTTTAGAGATGTTGGTCTCCAACGCAGATTTTGGAAGTATGCGGGGTTCTTTAAACTTACTGCGGGTAGTTATACCGCTGGTATGAGGTGTGTAACGTGTCTTCTCGGGTGGAACAGATGGTAGGTCTTCAGCCGAGGAATCGGAAACAAGTGACGTGGACCGGGATCTAGAGGAACGACCTTGTCTTGATGGATTTCTTCCCCTTGCACAACGATGGCTCCATTTATATACTTGGCCTGACCTGTAATCATTAGCGTCTCGCTGAAATTTCCGCGATTTGAAATCGCAGACCTCCTTCTCCCACTTTTGTGCATCCCGTGCAATCTCGGTATTAAAAATCTCCAAAGCTTCGGGAGTAGACAAATTTTGAATAGAGAGCTCAAGGCTCTCGAGCTCGGTCTCCATGTGGTCCAGTATTGACGAATTTTGTTTGGACAAAAGCTCCAAAAGGTTGAGGGAACATCTATGTAGGTGATTCTCCCAATCGGTTTTAAACTCCCCCTCTGTGACGGGAAAGGAGGGAAAAACCTGGACACGTAATCCACGGGGGATCCAGCCACTCTCCAAATACTTATTCAGAAAAGCACGGTTCCACCAAATGCGCGTCCGTTTTTTGCGCAAATCCCTGTATTTATGCGTCAAGGACTGCAAAGACTGATCCTCAGGTAAAGTATCACCAGTAGAAACATTAGCGGATGGTGTACCACCACAGCCTCTAGTGACCTCATCCAGGTGATTGAGCCACGCCTGGTCGCGTGCTCGAAAATTCATTGTAGCCGTGGTACAAACTGTGAAAGACACAGAAAAGAAGCAAATGATAAACAAGCATAACATGGCTATTCAATACTCTGAGGGAAAGGAACCAAGGGTTCCCTCAGGGGGGGTGCCAACTTCCGGACAGAACATATTATACAATGAGGAAGGAAGAAAGGAGGCACTGAAGTATGCAAAAATAGTATTTTATTAAACATCAAAAGGATATTTGTTCACATCATAAAAAGTGAAACATTAAATAATTATAATTTGCATAGAAATAGAATACTGAGGTTACAAGAGGTGGATGGGAAAAGGTGGAATAAATCA